>NC_090227.1:13741289-14041289 GCF_024489055.1 Chanodichthys erythropterus | reverse complement strand
TGAGTTTTAGTAACAGGACTGAGAAAAATGCATTCATCTTCCACCTAAAAACCATGTAAAACTTTTCAACGTTTTAAAAAAGATAAAAAAAAAAAAAAAAAAGAAAAAAAAAAAAAAGAAGAAGCTTTGTTTGGAAGAGTTACAACAAGCAAAGTGCACCCATTCGGTGGAATGGCCCATATAGTGGGATTTTCTGCATCTGTGGTTTAAAAATATAAAATAACCAAAGTGCTGTGCTGTCAATTAATAACAACTGCAGCTTCAGGAATAACCATCAGAGGGCAGCTTTGAAGCGTTGCTTTAGGGCAACTTTAGTTGCCTCGCCTCCCGAACGTCATAGACACACGTCTGAGAGATACGCGGGAAAACTTGTCACAGCAGAATGGATCCGGCGGAGTTAGAGTTTCTCGCAGAGAAAGAGATGGTAAAAATAATCCCGAACTTCAGTCTCGACAAAATATATTTGATTGGGGTGAGTAAATATGACATGTACATCATGTTGTTGTTGTTCATTATTAGTAATGTGTGGCCGTGTGTGACGATGGTATTATGCGTTATGTTATTAGTATTGATTCAGCCGCTATCAGTATGCGGAAGACTGAATCTTTTATATTAAACTAAATTATCAAAATTAATGAGTGATTTATTAATACATGCAAAACATTAGATGTAAATAAAAACGTGTTTTGGCCGATATATAAGCCTTTTTTAAAAAGTAAAAAGGCTTAACTAAACTTAACTAAAATTTACCCCTCATAAATATAACGTTAGCCCCTGTAAACAAACATTGAGTTACAGCCAGCACAAAAACATATTTTATGAGGAAATGGAGGAAGCAAGATGTCGTTCTGAAACATCAGTCAGTACTTTGAAATTGTTTAAAAGATTAATCCAAATAATTAAGACTTAAACTTATTTTTATCAATTATGCAGGCTTATTTTGTCCCATGTGTTCATGTGTCACACATTTTGTTATACTATAATCAAGTCACACTCACTGCTACTTCAGTGTTCATCGATTCCTGCATCAAATGCATGACATGATGTGTATATATATTAACTTTCAGGGAGATCTGGGCCCATTTAATCCAGGTCTGCCAGTGGAAGTTCCTGTGTGGTTGGCCCTCAATCTTAAACAAAGGCAGAAATGCAGGATAGTTCCTCCAGAATGGATGGACACTGGTGAGTTCAATCACATACATGGCTGTGCTGGCACACCATCTCTCCTGAAACCTGCTCTAAACACATATGATCTTTTCATTTCCAGACAAACTAGAGGAGATCCGTGAACAAGAGAGAAAGCTAGACACTTTCACTCCCATACCAAATCCATATTACATGGAGCTGACCAAATTATTACTAAACCAGTGAGTACCAGATCACCTTCAGCATATACATATGAAAGACATTTTGTGGCTTTTTAAATAATGCCTGTTTGCTTGATGCATCTGTATTTCATCTAAACAAGGAATGTAATTTTAGCTGCTCAAATCTGTGGAATAAAATGACATTTTTAGTGTTGGGACTAAGGAGACAGCTGGCTGAAAGTATATTTGAAACCACGATTGAATAGCCCAAACCTTTATTTGGAGAAAAAGCAGTGTGCACATGAAATGATCCAGGTTTAATTATTTCTCATGTAAATGAAATCTGATAATATCTTTCCAGAAAAAAAATCTTGCCAGCATGCGTATACAGTTACTGAGATGCACACCTGCTCTAATGTTACAGGCAGATAAATCCAAATGGACAACAAGTGTGAGCTTCAAGGGTAGTTCACGAAAAAATGAAATTTTTGTCATTAAGTACTCACCCTCATGTCGTCCCAAACCCGTAATACCTTCGTTTTTTCTTTGGAAAACAAATTGATATCTTTGATGAAATCCGAGGGGTATCTGATCCACACATAGGCAGCAACGACATTGCGCCTTTTGAGGTCCACATCATTAAAATCAACGACATAACTACAGTGGTTCAACCTTAATATTATGAAGTGACAAAAATACTTTTTGTGCATAAAAAAAAAAAAAAAAATAACGACTTTATTCAACAAATTCATTTGTCTCTTGTCATACTGCTATGCTATTTTCGTTGCAGAGCTTCAGTGTTTATGTCTGAACACGGGCTCAGTGTTGGCCGGCTCCTATATCAGCTGGCCAATACTGAGCTGCTGTTCGAATGAAAACACTGAAAAAAATCATCCGTGTCCATGTCCATGTTAATCACAGTGCATTAACTAATGTTAACAAATACAACTCTTGATTTTAATAATGAATTAGTAAATGTTGAAATTAAGATGAAAAGTGAAAAGTCGTGAAAAGTCCTCTCACCGGCCCCCGCTCTCTCTCCTCCTCCCTCTCATTTCCGTCAATAGAACCAACGTGACTTTTACAGGAGAGGGAGCGGGGGACTTTTCACGAGTGAAGATATTACTGCGCCAAGTCAAAGTGCTCCCGAGCACTTGCTATGGTATTCCGCCATACAATATAGTTATCCATTTTACACGCTTAGAAAAGCGCAACGTTTTGTTTTGTGTCACCGTCCTAGGTCGAGTTACACTACTCGAGTAACTGTATTTAAATAGGGAAAACGTGGAGGTGTTTGGTAGCTTCTCTGCTTGGCCCCTATTGAATGAACTGGGCTTAGCTAAGTGCTAACAAAGTTTCGCCGCATGACAGAGCGATTTAGTGCACGCACTGAGACGAGAGAGGTATGTATCAACTCGTCTTAGTTAAGGGAATAACATAGTTTAATATGAAAAAACGGTGGAGTATCCCTTCAACATAGGTGTCGGTGGAATTGACTCCTGGAATCGACTAGTATATAATAATCGTCGTTATTATATACTAAATGTAGGCTATTCTTCTTTTTTTTCCCACCACAAAGCCTAAAACTACCTTTATTAAAACAATACACTTTTAGCATGATTAGCCAATTTAATCCAGTTTAGAGATGACATTACCTTGAAATGATGTTGCCAATACTAATTTTAAAGAGGAAAAATCACAAGAAAAATCCTTTGTCGAATATTATTTCAGAAGATGGTTTCAAGAGAAGTTAATGTATTCTTTAATTAATTCATCTAATTCATCAAAGTTGGATGAGGGTGATAAGTGCATTGTCATCAATTGTAATAGCACAAAAAGCTGCATGGACAGGAGAGTTCCAGATACTAAAAATATCTTGGCTATATACATAGAATAATGTGCACTTATTAATGAGTTTATTCTTGTTGGCTTTTTTTTTTTTTTTTTAAATATTAGTTTAATGATAATGAACACAAATTAGGATACCATGGCTAATGTAATTGTCTATTATTTTATTGTAAATAAGCTACATGTAGGATAAAACTGTGTGACTGTGGCGTTGTTTCTGTGACAGTTCCAGCTCTCTTACACATGAGTGAGCGATTTCAGACAGCATTGTAGTCGAAAAACTAGAGACGATTCCTGTGCTGGAATCAACTTCAACTCTAGGGCTATTTTGGAGTCGACTCCCCATCACTAGTGCAAAATAACTAGTGATGCACCGAAATGAAAATTCTGGGCCGAAACCGAAACCGAAAATTTAGGATGCACTTGGCCGAAAACCGAAACTGAAGCCGAAAATGGCTTCTTGCTTAATTTTTAATGGATCTGAAATGTAAAATCACAAACCAATAGAATAATCATCAAACTTTTATTAACACTTTTTGTTACATAACAAAACCTAAAATATTTTTTAACAATAAATAAATAATATAACCAATGTTGTTTTGCGGTACTCCTCATGTTCAATTGGATGTCGTGTTTTCAGGTGGTGTATCAAATGTTGTCGAAAAGTTCTTTGGCACCGTACCCCCTCGTGAGACTTTTGCAGAACAAACGTTACATATTGCAAGTTTGTTATCCTCATCTGAAACTTTAAAATACTACCATACCGCTGATATGCTTAATCTTTGCAGACGCGTGCAAACAGCTTGACCGTGAGTGAAACCTGCTTGAGCACGGAGGGGAGGGGTTGGTGACGAGTGATAACAGCTTGACCGTGAGTGAAACCCAAGCGCTAGCGCACAGATGGGAGGGGCGCGGTTGACATTCATTTTCGGTTGACATTTTCGGCTGGACTTTTTATTTCGGCCTGAAACTGATAATGCCATTTTCGGCCGAAATTTTCGTCGACCGAAATTTCGGTGCACCCCTAAAAATAACAAGTAAAAACAAACTAACATGTTGAAAAGTCATTTTAGACCTTTAAAGTGTCTCTGTATATAACAAAATGCACTTGTGTGGAGATTTTCCATCTACAGATTTTTCCCTTATCTTTTAATATCTTTTAATAACTAAACTTCGGAAACCTTTACAAACACCATAACTTCGACACATGCATTGATGAGATCGGACACAACAAAGCCACTGGAAGGCAAGCCTGCAACCTTTAGCCAAAAAAACATAACGGCTAATGCTAACGCTCCGGCCCTGGCGGTACACATAGGCGGTAGGAGTTTTGAACGGCGGGCACTGATGTCACTGCCATTACACAATAGGCTGAGAGATGGCGCACATGATTAAGTTAGCCGTTACGCTTTCTCCAATGGTAAGAGATACAGACCCTCTCATCTCCCTATAATATACAATCTCTGGAACACAAGGTATAAAAACACAGGGGCTAACTAGATAACTAATGAGACGACAGGTGAACTAAATGACTAATCAGACAGATGGGAGAAAACTAGGTATGGGAATAAACCAAAAACACAACAGCCAGGTTTCCATCCAAGGATTTTTTTGCAAAACAAGGTTTAGCGTTTCAAAATGTTTAGCGAAATAGCTGGTGGAAATGCCATTTGTCGATAAAATTTCTCAAATGTCGACACAATATTTTTCCGTTTATTTTTAGTGCAAAAATTCTATGTTGCTATTTCATATGTTGAAAAAAAAATGGTTTGGGCTTTAACGCAAATAAATTTGGTGTCACATGACAGAATTGGCCTATAGCCTACATGCATGCAGCATTCGTGGCATGCAGCATTCGTGGTGTTGCTCCCCTTAAAGCACCGCTTCTCCGTAGTCAAAGATGCATCATGAGTTTGTCAAATTAAGGAAGAAAATAAATTAGGAAAATAAAGCTCTAACAGAATTTTAGACAATAAGCCTCAGTTTAGCTAGTGTAGACCATATAAAAAAAGGTTAAATACATAAATAAAATGTTTACAGCAAAAAAAATAAATAAATCAACATTGGTTCTATGTTTTTGATCGGTTTGATGTTATTGAACTCTGAAACGAATACAACTTTTTTGCTTTGAATGCATTCCAGGCCGCTACAAACCGCGACTGGCTTGACTTCATGTTCAAGGCGTTAAAGATTGCCGCAATATGCAAATACTTAGGCTAATATTTCACTGTACCAGTCTTTTTATGGACCTTAACAAAATTTCATACAGGACAAATTAACTGTTCTGTGTCCAAACCTGCACTTCGTCAAATAAAGGCAGTAAAGTCCTGTCAGACGAGTTTCCACTTCGCCGTCGTCTTCTTAAATTTCCTATTTAATAACATTATATGTGAAAATAAGCAGTACTGGCGTACTTCAGTTGTCTCACTACTCTACATTTTACAAATATTTGGGATGCAAAATATAGCTACGAATTTGTGAAATATGCAAAATTATGCATGGAAACTTTTGAGACAATGCATTTTTTTTTAGGGATGACATCATTACACACATCATTTTATTGTTAAAAGGCCAACTGGATGGAAACAGCCTAAAGAGAGCAAATTTCCCAAATATTTGTTTCCGTATATTTACTTTGTTGATAACAAAACGTCACAAAAACTGGATGGAAACTTGGCTAATGAAGGAGGGAGACACCGACTAGACATGTAACATGTTTAGGGTTGTACTGGTTACTGCGTGATGATTGAAATAGAAAATGGCCTTAAACAATTAACTAGCAGTACGCTGCGCCACTTTGTCCCTTTGGAATTATAAGGTTCTAACTGCATTCTGAGTGGTTTTGAGATCTTGAGCTTAAATTTTTTTGCATTCGATATAGCAAAAATTATATGGTGAACAAATTTCTTTAATACATGAAAATGACAGAGACCCAAAATTATTCTAACTGTACACTATCAAAATCCTCTTAAATTTGTAAATGGTGATTTTGGGACGGGTCAAATGCAGATAGAACCTTCTAATTCTAAAAAAAAAAATCACTTTTCACTTGGAATTATAAGGTTCTATCTGGTAAAACATTATTTGAAGCAATAATTTTCAAGAAACACAAACTGTTTATTTACAGTTTGTTTTAAAATATAAAATAAGTGTTGCAACAATGTGTTGACATGCATGAGAAAGTTCTATGTTTCTATGCTTTCCATTTATTTCATTTTTTAGAATGAATTTTCTTTTCTTATTCAAGTTAAGCATGGATATATATGGTAATTACATTTAAAAAAAAAAAACAATATAAATATTGTATGGTGTACAACTCAATTTTGAGCATCAAGTGTTTTTTCATTAAAAAAATTAATATTTCATTATGTCACGCAGTTAGATGATCTTAAAAAGTCCATGCTGATTATATCAGATGGCAGAGAGAATTATTCATTCCAGTGTGTTTCGCTAAAAAACATTCGCTCTGTCGTATTCTGTCATTGTATCTGAAGAACACAAGCCCTCCTGCATCGCGCTGTTCCTGTCTGAACGGAACGTCGAAACATTCTACCGCTGTATGGCCAGATGATATGCAAAGTATGTTTCTCGGCTGGTTATAGCAAACCAGCATCTCGTTATGAAAGTTTCGATGGATGAGGATTGCAATTTAGGATGATTAAAAAAAAAAACCCTCTGTAATAATGTCTCAGCTCATCATAAACAGCAATACTGTGAAATATTATTACAATTTAAAATAATGGTATTCTATTATATTCTTTAAAATATAATGTATTTCTGTGATGCAAAGTGTCTGAACAATTATGTTACCTCTATGGCATTTCATATAGGCTTTTAGCTTAAAAGCATGCACATTTGGAGAAATATTGATGGATTCTCATATGTTTGTCAATTTTCTATACAGAAGAGTAATATTTATTCAGGATTTATTGTCATCACTGTGAGTGCTGGATACTGTGTTTTCAATTCATACTTGCAGCCGGAGGGCGCTCTGTACACCTTTAGTCCATAAATGCCTGAGCACTAAAGAAGAATAGGCAATCCAGGAACGATCCGAACTAACAGAGGACAGAGATCGCTAACTATGGCTATTCAAAACACTTTTCAAGACAATAAATACACGATTGAGACAATGCATACAAGTATTGCCTCTGAATTTGCCTCTGAATAGCGCTGGCTCCGTGGGCGTTGCCGCATTAGCGGATAATGAAGCTGAATCACGGACTTCTGAAATGGCTCTCTTTTCATACAGATTACATAAACACAGAATGTTTGTTTTCGATTTGACTTGCACGATTTAAAACCTGACATTTCAACGTTTTTCAACATTTTCTGAGAACTATCAGATTGGACTTCGTTCAGAGGGAGACGAGAGATCACGCATCATGTTAGTTTTCTTTATTTTACAAAAAGCACAACATTTTGTTTTTACTCTGAGTGTACACAAATAAAAGACATTCTATAGTTTCAATTGATATATTACTTATGTCTCTATGACAAGAAATGACGGAGTATTGTAAGTCTGTTTTGCTTTTTCGTGTTTTCTGACCTCAGGGAGTTAAAAAAGAAAAACTGAAATATCACATGGTCCTAAGTATTCTGACCCTTTGCTCAGTATTTAGTAGAAGCACCCTTTTGATCTAATACAGCAATGAGTCTTTTTGGGAAAGATGCAACAAGTTTTTCACACCTCGATTTGGAGATCCTCTCCAGTTCTGTCAGGTTGGATGGTAAACGTTGGTGGACAGCCATTTTTAGGTCTCTCCAGAGATGCTCAATTGGGTTTAAGTCAGGGCTCTGGCTGGGCCATTCAAGAACAGTCACGGAGTTGTTGTGAAGCCACACCTTCATTATTTTAGCTGTGTGCTTAGGGTCATTGTCTTGTTGGAAGGTAAACCTTCGCCCAGTCTGAGGTCCTGAGCATTGTGGAGAAGGTTTTCGTCCAGGATATCCCTGTACTTGGCCGCATTCATCTTTCCCTCGATTGCAACCAGTCATCCTGTCCCTGCAGCTGAAAAACACACCCCACAGCATGATGCTGCCACCACCATGCTTCACTGTTGGGACTGTATTGGACAGGTGATGAGCAGTGCCTGGTTTTCTCCACACATACTGCTTAGAATTAAGGCCAAAAAGTTCTATCTTGGTCTCATCAGACCAAAGAATCTTATTTCTCACCATCTTGGAGTCCTTCAGGTGTTTTTTTTTTTTTATCAAACTCCATGCAGGCTTTCATGTGTCTTGCGCTGAGGAGAGGCTTCTGTCGGGCCACTCTGCCATAAAGCCTCTCTCACCAAGGCTCTTCACCGCATGAAAGACTCGCAACTGCAGATCAACAGCACGTGCATTTCACTTCAATACGGTAGGAAATTAGCTAAATGAAATTTGGAGGATGTAAGATGATTGACAGGGCAGTTTACGGTGACTGGATGCGACAGAGAGCAAAGACGCAATGCTATGACGTGATAGTATGTCCCAAAGCTTCTTTTGCTACACACTCAAAAGTAAATACTTTTTGTTCACAGAAAGAGTACATACTTTTAGGGTGTAGTATAAGTAGGCGAATTGGGACGCAGCAAAGCTTTCCGCGTTTGAAACAACATTGATTCTCATGTTCATTCATGTTTATATGATGCTATAAATGGACTCGTTATAAAAGATCATCGATTTACGAGCCTCTTGAGCTGAGGCACAGCAATCTGTCACGACCATGGTAACGGCACATTAAAGAGCAACAAACGTTTTTTTTTTTTGTTTGAATTTCTTAAAAAAACTATACAGTTTTAAAGCTGGGACTTTGTTAAATATCATAAGTAACCTGCTCTGTCTTGTCTGTCGACGTGTTGTCAGTATACTCTTTGCTCCGTGATGCAATTATCACTCTGTGTGGCGTGACAGCGCCAGGGCTTGTCGGACAAAGCAATAGTAACTAAGGGGGGCGGGTCTTTGCAAAGGGTCAATTCAGCTAGGTATACATCTGCGCTAAAATATCAAGGTGAAAGTCATCATAGCTTGCGTAGAATAGACCCAGCTCCCAACCCAACTTTAAGAATAGATTAACACCGATGTTTTTTTTTATTGCCCGATAAGAGTCTCACGTTAACGCAGCATGTTAACGCCGATAACGGCCCACCACTAATATATAATATAATATAATATAATATAATATAATATAATATAATATAATATAATATAATATAATATAATATAAATTAAAAATAAAATATGTACACATATATACATACATACACACAGTTTTCCTGGCTCAAAATGAGGTGGAGGTGGTAAAATCCTGATCACGGCAGATGAAAACACTTTTTAAAAGCATGTGTAACGACTGGATCGATCAAACACACAATTGTAAAAGTTTATCTATACAACCCCTCGCCCATGCTGACTCCGTATGCTTCACTCATACACTTCAAAGACACTTTAGGGCATTGATTGTTCTCTGTATAAGAAACAGACATGTCCCATAGAAATGGAATCATTTCCACTAATTCCTTGACAAATCTGCCTAAATGAATGCACATGCATGTCCCCAGTACATTTTGTGCATTATTACTGTTTGTATATTGTTCTTTTGTATATTGTATGGTGTTATGTATGCATGATGATCAAACTACTAGATAATGTAGCCCATCTAGGTGGTGTCTAATATAAAAATACTCATCATTTAACTCCCTCGGATCGACGGTCACTCTAAGTTGCACATACAATTAAGAGTTATACACCTTTTTTATCTGTGGAATATCTTTTTTTATTTGTGTACACTCAGAGAAACAACAAAATGTTGTGCTTTTTGTAAAATAAAGAAAACTAACATGATGCGTGATCTCTCGTCTCCCTCTGAACGACCTCCAATCTGATAGTTCTCAGAAAATTAACTGTAACTTAGTGAATACTAATGACTAGGGGTGTGACGAGATCTCGTGTCACGAGATCTCGTGAGACTAAACTGTGACGAGATTTCTCGTCGAGGCGAAAAGTAGTCTTGTGATGTTGCCATGACAGAGTGGTTAGGATGATTAGGAAAGAATATGCCACCGCTACGTTTACTTTACGCCTCCACTGTCGTTTTGCTTTGTATTTATATAAAAAAAAATTTAATTCAGTTGGATAACGGACGCCGCCGCTCCATATTTACAGAGTTACGTGCGATCGTTGAAAGTGAAAGTAAACAGGAGCGCGCATTCAAACACGATCTCAATACCCCGCATTTTGAAAGCGGCTCCCTGATGAACACAGATATCTCAATATGAAAGCTATTTTAGGCTGGGCAGTGTAGTTGTAACCATCTCTCAGCTCTGTATCAAAGAAAAATGTGGTCTTATTTGCACTTTGAATATTGAGAGAGTGTGATTATGGTTGCATTTATTGTAAAGTGTTACCATGAAAACGAATAACAGTTTTCTCTTAATCTTATTAAGCACAAACAATAAGGTTTCATTTGTTAACATTAGTTAATGCACTGTAAACTATGAACTAACAATGAATGACTATTTTTATTAACATAAACAAAGATTAATAAATACTGTAGCAAATATATTGCTCATTGTTAGTTGATGTTGGTTAATACCTTAATGTTAATAAATGAGACCTTATTGTAAAGTGTTAACATTTTTAGTTATACTGTTTTTATTTCTATGATCAGTTTGTGGAAAGGAGTTCAGTTAGGAGGTCTAAAGTTGTAGAAGCTCATAAATCATGTACAGTAAGGTCTGAAGAGACTGAAATCATACAGAAGAGAAGTCAAATCAGTTGAGTTTGTGGCAAAACCTTTTACAGTGCTTGAGTATTGTTGTCTTTTACTGCATATGATAATTCATACTCAGAAAGTAGAACTGAAATATTCATTACAAGATGATTAGTTAAAACATTTCAAATACACCTGCAGAATATTTTTTCTAGTCATGATTTCACCATTGAGGATTTCTTAAAAATAGTGTGTAAAAATCTTGTCTCGTCTCGTGAACTCAGTCTCGAGTCTCGTCTCATCTCGTGAGATACCGGTCTCGTCACACCCCTACTAATGACAAAAAAATTACACTTATGTCTAAAAAAAACGTTGAAATATCAGGTTTTAAATCGTGTAAGTCAAATCGAAAACAAATATTCTGTGTTTATGTAATCTGTATGAAAAGAGAGCCATTTCAGAAGTCCGTGATTCAGCTCATTATCCGCTAATGCGGCCACGCCCACGGAGCCAGCGCTATTCAGACGCAAATTCAGTCAATACATGTAAACATTGTCTCAATTGTGTATTTATTGTCTTGAAAAGTGTTTTGAATAGCCATAGTTAGCGTTCTCTGGCCTCTATTAGTTCGATTAGTTCCTGGATTGCCTATTCTTCTTTAGCAGGCATTTGTGGACTAAAGGTGCACAGAGTGCCCTCCGGTTGCAAGTATGAATTGAAAACACAGTATCCAGCGCTCATAGTAATGACAATAAATCCTGAATAAATCTTACTCCTGTGTATAGAAAATTGACAAACATATGAGAATCCATCAATATTTCTCCAAATGTGCATGCTTTTAAGCTAAAAGCCTATATTAAATGCCATAGAAGTAACATAATTGTTCAGACACTTTGCATCACAAAAATACATTATATTTTAAAGAATATAATAGAATACCATTATTTTAAATTGTAATAATATTTCACAGTATTGCTGTTTTTTTTCTGTATGTTTGATTTACACCATAATGAGATTTGATACATGATCAACAAAGGGTTTTCTCACAGCCTACCTGACTGAAAGAGCTCATTATTTATGCAAGTCATTAGAGCTCTTTATGCAATTCTTTTGTCTTCTCAGGTGAGAATCACCCATTATTCATGATGATTCATGCCTCCACGCATACTGTGTTTCTTGACCAAAAATGTTTTAGAAAATTTATATCTCTCTATTGTTTTATATGAACAAGGAGGCAGCATAATTTTTACCTCATTTTGAAGCAAAAACTCTAGTCTACAACCTCAAATACCCAGAAGTCTTGTGAACAAATATTTAATATATATTTTTTGGCTTTATTTCAGTGACTTAAGTTTGTTTTGTTTTTTTCAATAACCACGCATAAACGTTATTCCTTCAAAAACACAAACATGTACATACATGTTCCTCAAATATTATTGTAGCCCAGTTTGTGGTAAAAATCCTCAGACCCCTGAGGGTTAATGACGGCACTTTAATGGGCACCACAATCTCTTAGAATGCATTGTTTGTTTGTTATATTTATCAGAGTATAAATGGACACAAACTGCCAGCTTACTCCCCTCATGCAAATTAGTTCACTTTCAAACAAAAGAACTCTCCTACCTGAGAATTGCACTTTTCTCATTGGTCAAGCCAAAACTCAAAGGTGTGATCTCTGTGGAACTTAAAAGCCAAAACAAAATTCCGTCGTTTTATGCGGGCTGATTCTGCTGATTTCTGTTCACATGAGACCTCACCTGGCCCCCGAGCCAGCACAGCCGCACTGGCAGGCATCATTCACTTCAAGCCATGCGCAGCTACTTCTACCACAGAATCAAATGAACTCATTTGTGCCCAAATTTTATAGTTCTGAATAATTTCATGCATATAGTCATGTTAACATGTGAACATGTTCTGCATTTATTTTCCCCAGTTTTTTTTTTCTTTTTTCTTAAATCATATTTGAATGTGTGGCAACTATAGTTACCGGTGGGCAGATATGTTGTGTATACCCCTTCAATGTCAAATTTGAATAGGAGGAAAACATTTGGTTTCAGATAACTGCTTTCTACAGATCAATCTTTATTCATGAACAAATTTATTATAAAATTATGAACATTTTAACATTTTATTATAAAAGTCGAAGAACATTTGACGTGAACCCAAAAAAGCTGCATCTAGCTTATAATCTGTTGAATATGAAAACACAACAAACAACAAATCCATTTGTCATTAAGTGGTGGAACATAGTGCAGAACAAACTGCAGCCATTAAGTTGCCCCAACAGGGCATTGTGTATCAAAAATGTTAAAGGAACACTCCACTTTTTTTGAAAATAGGCTCATTTTCCAACTCCCCTAGAGTTAAACAGTTGAGTTTTACCGTTTTCGAATCCATTCAGCCGATCTCTGGTTCTGGCGGTACCACTTTTAGCATAGCTTAGCATAGTTCATTGAATCTGATTAGATCGTTAGCATTGCGCTTAAAAATGACTAAAGAGTTTTGATATTTTTCCTATTTAAAACTTGACTCTTCTGTAGTTAAATCATGTACTAAGACCGACAGAAAATGAAAAGTTGCGATTTTCTAGGCTGATATGGCTAGGAACTATACTCTCATTCAGGCGTAATAATCAAGGAACTTTGCTGCCGTATCATGGCTGCAGCAGGCGCAATGATATTACGCAGCGTCTCTCACATACGTCTCCATGGTTGCAAGGCACGTTCCCTGTGCAAGCAGGGGCTCACGGGCGCTGCATAATATCATTGCACTGCTGCAGCCATGGAACGGCAGCAAAGTTCCTTGATTATTACGCCTGAATGAGAGTATAGTTCCTAACCATATCAGCCTAGAAAATCGCAACTTTTCATTTTCTGTCGGTCTTAGTACATGATTTAACTACAGAAGAGTCAAGTTTTAAATAGGAAAAATATCAAAACTCTTTAGTCATTTTTAAGCTCGATGCTAACGGTCTAATCAGATTCAATGAACTATGCTAAGCTATGCTAAAAGTGGTACCGCCAGAACCAGAGATTGGCTGAATGGATTCGAAAACGGTAAAACTCAACTGTTTAACTCTAGGGGAGTTGGAAAATGAGCCTATTTTCAAAAAAAGTGGAGTGTTCCTTTAATGTAAAAAATAAATAGAATGAAGAAAAAATTACATCTATATGGAGAAAAAAATAAAAATAAAAACATACAATTTCTTTCAAAAGACATTCGGAATGGGAACTTATGTCATACATGTCCTCCCTTATCCCCTTTTCTATCTCTCTTCTCCCTCCTCTCCTCTCTCTCCTGGGTAGAAGTTTATTGTTGGCTTGCATAAAATTTCTTGAGCACTCAACATGCAAGGCAACACCGCATTTCTCATGTGCAAAGGAGGTGCGTCCATCACATTTTAGACACCTCATGTACTTTCTTCCTGTGTTGTGGGGCCAGTGGTTCAAGTTGTCAAATCTGGAAGCCTCACATATTGCAGAGCCCAACACTGACCTTCTTCCATGCCCCTGTGGCCTCATCCCATGGTGTTGGGGGAGACACTGGGCAATCAGCCTTTGAAAGGAGAGGAGATCTGTCTCCCTCTTTACATGACCTATATGAATGGATGGATGAATTAATTTCAATTGGTGGGTATTGAATAAATTAAATAATTAATAAATAAATACATGTATTGTTTTTGTGTCATGCCACTTAAGATATAGACCCCATCCTTCCACACTGCTACCCCCGCAGCCTCACCTCCCACTTCCCATTACACCCCCATGTATCTTTTAACACCATGCATTGACCATAGCACCATTGAGTGCCCAGCTGTAGCATGGCCACCACGACTTCTTTGATTGGATGCCAATCCGGTAACGGTTTACACATTGGGTAACGGTTTACGCCTCGCCTCGGTCGTGCAGGTCAATACCTCCCATATGTTTGTTGTAGATCTTTATACATGTTGTATACTTTATACTGTTTCACTTTATCCATTGCATGTTTCTGTTTGTTCCATCGTTGAATGTCGACATCTGAGTACTCATTCTCTATATTGGTCACAACAATGACCACACGTTGTCATTCCATCTCACAATCAGTTTTCCAGTTTGTTGACTTTATTCAGCTCCTCAAACACAGGACGCACCTTGAAGAAAGGGTCATCTGTGATTTTCATGTTATCCACAATATGAATTTGATCTCATCAAATCTGTTCCTCCGCATGGCCTCTTTAATGCTTTTGTTGTTGACATCATTGTCGTCTGACCACAGAAGACGTCGTCTTGGGACTGAGTGGTACCCAGTGGTCAAAATAATGCGATAGACTGTTAGGAGCTCTTTATCAGTCAGACTGAGGGTGGCACCTTTCTGTGCTGCATATATATTTGACATTTCCAGGGTGATATCCTGTAGTGATTTGGGATAGAATGTGAGATCAATGTCTGCTGGATCATCTGACTTGATGATGGGATTGGTTGATAGGAATGGAGTTGATGACGCCTAGCCTGTAATGTTTTTTTAGTATCTGTCTTAATTTTCTTGAACTTCTGCTCTTTGTCTTTGATTTTCTTGTGCATCCAGGTGTTGTTGGACTATTTTCTTTTTATTCAACAGCATTGATGTTTGGCTCTGTAGATGCACTCACTAAGGCCGCAGGACATTCAGCTATATCTGCCATGTCAAAGAGGGGTATTTGAAAAGCATCATCAGAGATTAAGCCCTCTCCTTTCAGCAACCTTGATGGTAAAAGCGTTTGTAATCGCATGCCACCTCATCATCAGATACATCGTTGTCACAATCTGTATCATCAGCTTTCTTCTCCGACTCCGGCACAACTGTAACATTAGAGATTAGAGGGGTTTTGCATCAAGAAAATCCAAACGCTCTGCCAAGGTATACCTGATAGAAAATTACACTTTTTTTAGGCCCATAGTATTCAGTGGCTGACTAGAGTAGGGGATTTCATATAATAATGTAAATGTAAATTCATTACTTGTCTGAATTTCGACATACTAGTCATAAAAAGAATTAGGGTCCTTGACCGGTTAGAATGAAACTCCTCGAAACTGGATGAAGGGGTCTCAATATTTTGCCCCTTACAAAACATAATATCTTAAAAGGGAGAAAAAGAAAATCTACAGCAATTAATTCCATACTTTAAGTTATGATTTATTAACCTATTAACACAGTATACCGTGTAACCTCTGGGTCAGACAGACATGATGTGATAGGCCACCTCTGTCTCACTGTTTTTGAAATGTTCCACTAAGGATATTACAGCTCCAATTGCTTTGGTTATTTGGGGATTCTTCAGAGCATGATTTACCACTAGCTGTAATGTGTGGCCAGCACAGCGAATTGAAGATATCCCATGCCTCTCTTCTAACAATTTGAGGGCTGCCACCACATTTGCTGCCTGGATTTTACTTGCAGGTAATTCAAACTTTTCAATTGCTGTTTCAATCCAGGATGCAATTTTCTCTGCAGTGTCTCTTTCCTCGAGTGGCATAGTAGTCAAACGGTAGCTCATGAGCTCCCAGTCATTGTTTATGAAATGACAGGTTATGCCCAAGTACGCCTCTGTAGCAATATATGTCCAGGCATCTGTTGTTGAACTGATCACGGAACAGCATGAAGAGAGGGCATCTCTGACTTTCTGTAATTCATTACCATAATTCGTATGAAGCATGTTCTTTTAGGGAGAATGTAGCCAGGCTGGAATGTTTTAACCATAGCACGGAAACCTTCATCATCTACCATTGACAGTGGTCTCATGTCTTTGATAATCATATTCAGGACACTATCAGTAAGCGCTGTAGCCAGTTGTGGTGAGCAGTCCTTCTTTTGCAGGAATTCAGTCACATGGCTTTGCCTGCAACTGAGAGAAAAATAAATACAACAAACTTATATAAATGTAAAAATTATGGTCGGATACATCAAGCCTGCACGTTAACAAATGCAGGCACAGATCAATCTAACCATTACAGTGGTTTCTCAATTCTCAGCTTCTCTTAATTCAAAAAGTATTTAGCAGCTTAAAGGACAGCGGATTTTAAAAGTTCTCCCTACAAAGGCTGAGATAATTTAATGGACAAAAACACTTACAGTGGCTGTGGCTTTGCCTTTTCCAGCTGCCCATCATCCAGAATAGTCCCTGTATGTGTGCTGCTATGTATATAGAGTGTACAAACCACCTTTTTATTATCAGCTAATCTGAAGCACTCCCATACTTGTTTAGACCCATTCGGCCTTTGAAAACTTTTGCTAACAAACTCGTTTGACATCACACGCGAGTCCGCTTCTTGGAAAATTTTGTATTTTTGTATTTTAGCTCATACTAGTGGTGTGGAAGTTTCATTACATCATTGTAGGAAAACACGTCAGAATGATGGAGGCGGCCGCCTCGTAATTCTCTATGCAGGAAAAACCCTGCTGACAGAAAATGTTGCGGTTAAATGGTGGCCAGATTTCTGAAAAAAGGAAACTGGGGACATTTCCTATTTTAATGGTCAAAATTTCACCGAAATCTCACTTGTTATTTATTAATTAAAAAAACGGGGACAATACATTTTTGATTTTTTTTTTTAAGTTGTTGTGGGTTCCACATTGATTTTACATTTAATTTTATTATTAGGATTTTTGGTCTGGTTTTAATACAATTCTCAAAAAAAAACAAAAAAAAAAACTAACCAGTATGCCTAGCTGCAAAAAACTATTACACTATTTTGAAAAATCACATTACAAAATAAAACAACATAAATATGAGATAAATAAAACAGCAAATATTTTTAACATTTATTATTGAATTTAATATTTTCAATTTTCACAAGCTGTTTTGCCTACAGAAATTAACTTTAAGCTTTTAACTATTTTTAACTATTATTTTGCATTTTAGACTCATTTTAAGCACTAAATGAGTTGCAAGATTATTGTTTTTTTTTTATTATTTATTCATATTTGAGTGTACCTTCACCACGTGATATAGTTAAGACATTTAAAATTGTCCAAAACAATCCCGTTGAGACCCTGTTATAAAACACGTAACAGTATTACTTTAATTTAACATGATCAGTTAGTATGTTACTACCTGAAAGCTGAAAATGATAACGATGTTTGATAACTGATGATAATGGCGCCGGGGTTGCCAGGTTTTCACAACAAAACCTGCTACTTTTACCGGAGGGTAAATCCGTGTTTTTGCCGGGGCTCACCAGGTAAAAGTCGCATTCCAGGAGCTAAATATCATGTTATTTGGGTCGCTTAAACCCGCAGACATGAAAAACGACCCGCGGGAACAGTGAAAATGCACCCCAAACTGTTGGTGAACATGATCACTACACGATTGCTCCGATAACCAGCAGGCTGCTGTATGCTGGTCGGACATTTTTGCAGTGTATTTTCGAGTTATTTTGAACAAGCTATAAAACGGGGACATTTCCGGTGACCGCGCTAGTCGGGGACGGAGCACAAAAAAACAAAAAACAGTCCTGTCCCTGGAAAACGGGACGTCTGGGTCACCCTAAAAGTGGACTCGTTTTCATGCTACACACAATGTTCTTAGCCTACATTTAATATTTAGCTAACAGTCCAAATAAGAAGTTACCTAGCACCAGTGTATGTTAACGTTAGCTCAGTCAAGGCTAACATCAACAGGTGTAGAAAGAAAATATGAAGAGTTCAGATGCAAAACCCTCTAAATCCATCAGACATCTTTTTTTTTTTAAATGAGCATTTTTTTACCAGGCTTTTACAATCAAGTTCAGGAGTTTAATTTTAAAGGTAATGATAAGGTTATTAGCTAGTGAATAAAATAACTTTTTTTCAAAAATGTCACTCAAGACAATTTATTGGTTTTTAACGAGTTAGATTTTCTTTTGCGTCAACCAGCTAAATCCACTTGTGCTTATTTTGCAAAAACCTAGAAATCCACCTATTTGTGGAAACACATAGTAAATAGTTGAAAAACCTGAAAAAGATGATAGCACAATCATTTCAAAACTAAACAGTAGACAAACCTCTTTACACAGGGATCTTGCCTCCGTTTACATGTCACAGCTTCCATATGAGACAGAAGAATAGCATCTTGTTTGACTTTGTCTTTGGCGAAATAGAGCTGTTGTTTGATGTATAATAAATTCGATTCCTTCAAAGTAACGGCATTGCACGAAGAACTGTTATGAGTGCATGATACAATTGCGACCAAGCCAATTCCACTGTAGGCTATTTTTCCTTATGACAGGCAGAGTTTTGAGGTAAATAATGTTTTCTTCTGCCATTCAATGTTCGTAGGACAGGCTGATCCATTTCATCGTACTCCATTGTAGCGTATGCACACGTATCAGGATAATCAATAAACTGTGGTATGTTCAGAACGCTTTTAGCATGCTGGACTGGGTTGTAAAACCTCATCGCGGCTCTGAACAGATCTGCCAAAGATGAGCCCACTTGACACTTTTGTGGACCTGCGAGGATAAACAGAAAGGTGCAACTTCCTCACTTTGGTGACTTCAAAAGGAGCGCACCACTCCGGACACGAGCTATTCACTGAGATGTGTCACACAGCTGACAAATGCATTTTTCTATGTGTTTAATGAGACTGTGAAGAACACACTCCATTTGGAGATCTGATCTGATAGTCATAAATCATTGGATTAAGTCATGAGGCCAAACAAAGGGAAAGCTTTCCCGCCAACTTTGCACCCATGTTATTGGCTACCCCACCTCAAGGAGGTGTGTCGGCTTATCTGTCATAAAAGCAAAGACGCACAATTTCTTGTGTGTTCTCTCCCGATTGTCTCACAAGCATCTCGTGCACGTTTTTCCCGGACCTCTCCGGTGACCACGCGCTGCCATCGCGCTCAGCTTCGGGATCGCCATCTTCCAGCGAAACTCACTCTCGTCCTCAGTTCAAACCTTCCTGCGGAACGGAGGAAGCCAACGAATTGCACCAGCGCTAACCTGAAATTCGACACAGGCAACCAATGCAAGTATACTGCCGTTTCTCAATCTTAGATGATGAAACTGATTTCCGTGCTGGCTTAGGACTGGTTGTGAGTTTGCTACTTGCCTTCTCTCTTTCCTTCTCTACTTCCACTCTTGTACATAGGTGTGTATATTCTTGTATATATATTTAGATGTATAACCTCTGTATTCGTAGTTTGCATATATTAAAACGTTATTCACGCTCGATTGTTCTGTTTGTTCTTTCAGCTGAAAACCAAGTCACTTTAACGTTTTTCGATCGCTTTATGCTTTGATGCTATAAGTTATTTTCACGGCCAGAGAATAACTCTGTTTATAATATTCTGTGAGGGACTTAGTTTGCTGGACAAACGAACAGTTTCTCTAAATAATTATTAAACCAGAACTAATCATATATGTAATTGATTATAATTCGTTGTTATTGATTCACAATATATGTTTAATTCCCCGTTGGGTCGATATATGAATCATAATTTATTCATAACATTATGAATTATTATATTCATATTTCATCCATAAATTGATTAATAACCGCTATACATTTCGTTACATATTATTTGGTGGAGAATTTAAAGGCACGTTTTAAACTTGGTTTTTGGTAAAAGAGCAATGTAGAATAATTTGTGTGTGACTTAATGTACATGCGCGCTTTATTCAGTGAGAAGACGCACGGGTCCTCACTCTACGCACCGTTAACAAGCTGCTGTTTGTGTCTAAAAACACTGCAGGCCTAGCCTTGGTTGACCGTGAAATGTCGTCCAAAAACAAAAATTCACCATAGCTGGTTTGCTCCTGGGTTACGCCGTTTGGCCTAGCTACCCAAACCACGTGATCCCCCTTACAAATCTAATCGGAGAGCAGTTCACCTGGTTTATCGATTGATGTGTAAAATTTGGAGCTATATCAACATTCTGATCCAATGTTGATTTGTAACCCGCGGCGAAGGAATCCCGCAAGCGCTACATGTTCGTGTGCACTAAGTCTGCACAAAACTTTGGGACTGATTCCCAAAGTTGTGTACTCACGAAAGGAGTGCATGTTTAGTGTCCAGTGAATTGGCACCAAAGAATCCGCGAGATTCTATAGTGTAATCGTGATTGTGCAGTTAAAACAGCGTAAGGGCCAGAACCCCACAAGCGCGTTGGTTTTTATATCACGAATTAAAGAAAGGGGATGCAGTAACTCTGACCCGACGCCAGAGGGCAGTCTGCTCAGGTGTGGCACCCCTCCCTACTTATTGGTTGTGTGGACTCATGGACGCCACCGCGTGGACGTTCTGAGTTAAAGCCGCTCCATACTTTGAACTGAAATTATCCCCAAATTATCTTTTGCTTCTCTATACTGCGGGGAGTTGTAAAAGTAATTTGCTTTTGGTGGTTATGCTTTCCAATTGTGTTGGAATGTGTTTTACTGATTTAAATTTAATTTAAACACGTTTAAATTTTTAATTTAAATTAAGTTTCCTTTCCAACAAGAGAATTCACTTTCTGAGAGTGCGCCCCCTGGTGGACACTGCCAGATAAGTCAATTCTCTTTTCCCTTGTATTCTTTTTCCTGTATTCACAGATCTACTCTATTTTATTTTATTTCAGTTTATTTATTTTATTTTTTATTCTACTTTGTGTTATTTCATCCATTCCCTTTTTGTCTTTTCTCTCTCTTTCTCTCAAGTTATTTCTTTAGTTTTACTTTGGAAATTCATTCCCTTTATTACTTAGTTTTATTTCATTCACTCTTCTCTCAGTTCTGGGTCCTGTTGTTATTGGCTGGCAATAATATTCACACACACCCAAGCCTCCCTTATTTCATACACTTATTTTGAATTTAATTAAATAGCATTTAATTCAATTTTAAAATTAAGTAGTGTCAATCAGTTGGCATTTTGCTATCAACAAGCAATTCTCTTTAGGAAAAATCTGCAAATAGGGAAGGCTGTCTCTTTTCTCCTTTCTCCCATTCTGTTATTCTATGCACTTTTTAAATTTAATTGAACAGAGTTTAATTCAAATTTGAATCAAGTGCATCTGATTTGTTTTTGTTTTATTTTATGTTTACTTTATTTTTACTATTTTAGACCCCTACTCTTTTATCCTACACACTTAATTATTTAAATTCTATTTAAACAAGATTTAAATTGAGATTTAAATTTACAATTAAGTCGTGTTTACCTGACTGTTTGTGCACTTGCAGATAAGGCCCTTTAGTGCCCTGTGGTGAGCTGACGGTTGCTCCAGTGAGTTCCAGTGAGTGGAACTGCCTAGCCTGGCGGGTCTTGCACTGACTGTGTGTGAATCGGAGACACTATGACCTCGTATCACGGGCAACACGCAAGGACATCAGCGAGTTGTGTATCAGGTACAGGGAGGCAACGAGCCAGATTGACAACAAACAGCAATTTTGTTTAATTTCCCTGCTCAGCCTTCTGTACGACAGAACCGCCCGTTTGGTGCAAATACCTTGCCAAAGTGCGCAATTGTGCTGGTGTTCCCTGTTTGAGAGGTTGCACCGTGGTACAAAGGGGACAGGTGGCCACGGACACCGCAGTAGAGTGTTTGAACGTCGAGGAAAGGTGGCCTGCCATTGAGTTCTTATCTGAGCACCCACGATTCACCCAGGCCTAAATTAAGTGACATACAGTCACTTCACCTAATTGAAAGCCACAGAATATCACATATTCTTCAATTATTCAGGTGCGGGCCAACCCTTATGCTCTCGATCCATACCATCCCTCTAGGTTTTATGACGCAACAGTGCACTCGCCTGACACCGTCATAAACCCAGCTGGAATAGGAAGTTTAAGTTTCACTTCTCCCCTCTAGCCCTTCTGTTTTAGTTTATTGCTATTCTATTTTTATTCTTTTCTATTTGTTTACTGCTCTATTTCTCATTTAATTGCATCCACCCTGTTCTGTTTTGCTTCTCTACTGTGTTTGTTTCTTTCAGTTCATGTAAAAGCAGAGCCTGTGAGAGCCATCACGGAAAACTGAGTAATAGATAGACGACCGAGCAGCGAGAGTCATCAAAGGACTCTTAGGGCTACCGCCTGTCAAAATCTTTATTCAAATCCGGCACTCACCCACACAAATTGACCCGCGTGGTCCTTTTGGCTATCGACAATTAAGTGTCTAGCCTACATTCCACTAACTGTCTGCACCAGTTAACTGGAACCAAACCAAAGAATTATATAATCATGCATTATTATAAGTCGTCACCACGATCAGCGACTCGTCGAGACCCAGGACCAGCGTTGGACAGCGGACGAATCCAAACCCGAGCTGCAGGAGGAGCTGCAAAGACTTCAAAAAGCCCTTGCAGAGCTCCACCTGGAGGTGGAGCGTAGAAACTGACTGGAAAACTCCAACACAGCGAAGCTCCCCTAGCCAAAGCAGAAACTAAGCTGAAAGACAGACACACTAAAGCCCTGACCTGTGAAAATCATCTCAAACAGACCCAGAAAGGAGTTATGGCTCCGAAACAACAAAGAGACTATGTGAATGAACTTGACACTGGTTACAGAGTACTGAAAAGTGGCATGGGAGGGGAAACACACATCACCGAGTTTCCCCTAACCAGTCAAGAAGCCCTAATTCCAAATGGGGTTGAAAGTCCGCTGCCCAAAATGTCCAGCGGCCAAGAACCTTCGCCAGCAGCTGTCACATCCAACTGCCAGCACCTGCGACAGGCTCTGATCCAAAAGCTTTCTGACCCTGCATCAGATCAAGGGCTCCCTGCTGCCATGGACCTAAAACGGGGCAGACTGAATAACCCATACACTTGCTACAGCCGACAGCAAATGGCCTGCTTTAGAGCACGTCGTCAGCCAGCGATGGAGGAAGATTTCATCTTCAACACTCTGCTTCTCCGAGAGCTGCACCCTGTGGTGAGTGATCACCTGGCAGCCTTGGCCTGCTCACGCAGTATGTCTACTCAGCAGCTGCAAAACTTGGTTGACGAAGCTCACTCCAAGCAGAACACTGCTCCTGAAAAGACTGTAGAAAATCAAACCAGTTACACAGTCTCCGACCACTGCCCAGAAACCTGTCCTTACCTTTTTGAAAGATTTGAGAAATGAAGCTGAAAGACAAAGCCAGACTCTCAAGTCACAAAGATGTGAGCTGAATGTGCAGTCGCACAGTCCAAATGAGGTCCACCTTGAACACACAGCTCCCATGCACCACACCATTGGTCGAGTGAGCCTGGCACCTCCGGTGTGTGTAGCGCAAATGGACACGTTTCCCTGTTTCATCCACAAAGACCTGCTAGACTGTTTTGAGCCCTTATTTAATGCCAGACCGCTGAAAATCTGGGCTCAAGTGTGTGAACTTCTGCCTTCCCAGTCACCCAGGCCACCTGAGCCAGACGGTCAGGTCACAGAGGTCGCGGGAAATCTCCCAGCTAACCGCGGGAACCCCGGCTCAGAGCACAGTTCAAGGTCGCCACCCGGCGTACTTCAACTCACCATAGACTGTAACTCTCTCTGCTCCAAGGTCACGACAGACTCACAGCTGAATGATGTAACTACAACAGACATTATTCTCACACTGTGGGCAGACAACTCAGCCTTCAGCCACACGCTGTTAAATGCTCTCAGTGAAGGAACACCGGACCTCCCATTTGTCAACAAGCAAACACACTTTCCACTAGACTTTCGTCTGCCAACCATGATGACTGTCAAGGACATCTGCGTTTTGAACTTCAAATGGAACAACCGGCATTTAACCCATCACTTCCTGGTCCTTCCAGACACCCTGATGCACTCTAATGCTCATACGTACAGTGCAAATGAGTTGTTGTGGGCCCCGATGACTGTACAGCTTCCTGTTGTTCCTGTCAACACTGCCAACTTCCTGTCAGGCCAGACTATCCAACAGGTCGGCATCCTGATCAACATACAGGAACCTGTAGTACCACCTTACACCAAAGGGGGTGCTGTTTGGATCAACATACAGGAAATTGTAGTACCACCTTACACCAAAGGGGGTGCTGTTTGGCTTCACACACAGGAAATTGTAGTTCCACCTTACACCAAAGGAGGTGCTGTTTGGCTCCACACACAGGAAACGGTAGTACCACCTTACACCAAAGGGGGTGCTGTTTGGCTCAACAGGCAATGTGGTCAAACCCTAAGCCACATGCTGGGCTCCTTCACACTTTCACCTGAAGGCGTGGAACTTGGACTTGCTCTAAAAGCCACACCGCTACCTGAAGTGTCACCCTACGTAGTTCACAGCTGGCTCAACGAATGCATGGTCACAGACATCAGCATTCCCAAAGCCTGCCATCTAGAATGGATAGTGGACCACGGCCCCTATGACTTTAAACTCAGGTTAACAGTCATTAACTTAATACCAGCTGCCATGGTCCCAGAAGGAAGCTTAAGCAACACAAGCTTCACGCCATCCTTCAAGAGCATCTCCATCACTCCCATCAAACTGGTACCCACCAAACAGGTGCGCAGAATGGAGCTGATGGAGGACCAACACCTCGCTGTACCCACAGTCGCTAACCAGCCTGCCTGTGAAACTCAGGAAAGCGCTGCACCTCTGACAGCCAACCTGACAGCTAACACCACAACAGAGGAGCCGTTCCCAAGGTTTTAGCCTAAAGGCCAACAGATCCAGAAAGATGCAAGTGCCCTAAAGAATTACGCAGACTGTCAAAGACTCAGAAACGTCTTGCACAAATTCAAAGTGACACTTGACAAAGACCTTTTATGCTGTGGTCTCACTAAACTTCACACAGTGCATAGTGCAACACACCCAAATGCTCCTCCCACCTTCATCAGGCAGCATGAAGGTCACATCGCCCCACATGAACCAGTGCAGGAGTTTGTTCATTCAACAGAAAGAAAAGGTGTTATCTGCCCAGGCAACAGCACCTATTCAGTCCCTACCTGGTCCATTGTCAAACCAGACAGCAAGTGGCGACTCACCATCGACTTCAGGAAGTCAAACCAGCAAGTGCCACTGCCACGACGTGCCAGACAGCACAAGTCTGCACAGAGCGGAGATTCAGCTGCCTGCCAAAACGGCTATAACAGCACACCAGCATTGACACTTGAGATAATGGTACCCCAACAACAGCGACCAACCTGTCACAGGTACCTCAAAGAGAATGCGTGCCAAGGAATGCCCATGGCCTACGTCGAGGGACGTTCTTACATTGATGAGGGCATCCTACAGGCAAGTGCAGGGGTACGATGGTTAAGCGACCAACCCTGCCAATCACAGAATGGCAGGTGGGGTCCCCAATCATGTCAGTATGGTGAAGCAGCAGCTAACCTCATAACTCTTCAAGTCTCCTCTATCCATAATATCAGAGAACTCAGGTGCACAGACTCACACTATGCCAGACCTTGTTTCACATGCCATCTTCTGGGCTGGAAACAAACTGGTTTCAAGACTGAATGCAACAAGCTGGTGAAACATCAACACCTGTTCCAGACATGTGATCACCTCACCCAAGCACACGACACGATCACTTACGGGGAAAAGGTGAAAAGATGCTTAAAGCAACCAGGGCGTGAAAAAGGCGTGAACGACCAAACTAATGCCCTTGCCAACTCTGGCACCCTGCATAACAAGCTATGGTCACACCCACCCCATTCACCCACCCTTAGTGTGACAACAACAACCCGCAGCCAGCGGACTGTTCCTGCAACATTTCCCGCCTTACTGCTACTGCCACTGACAACCAAACTTTCCAACATTTCCATTCGAAATGTTTTGTACCACCACTCAGACCCCTCCAACCTCCCGTTCCCGGCATCTGGTCCCACTGCGGCCCCTAGCCACAAACGACTACATGAAACCAACCACATGCTGTGTGTGGGAGTGAAATTTCTAAAATATGTCCCTGATGTCTTCACAGCGCCAAAGCTTGTACTGCCACAGGGCCAAAAAGGGGGTGAACGGATATATACCCACGACACACCATGTGCCAAACACCATGGCACCAGAATCACGCTTGAGACATTAAAACAAGTGGCGCACTGGCCCAGCTTGCAGCAAGATGCGGCAGAGCACGCCAGAGGATGTCAAGTTTGCCATCACGTCCAGACTGCAAACGCAAATCATCGAGCTCCACTGCAAAACAGAGGAGTCACGTTCCACAGTCAGTCGACCAGAAAGACTGGACTGCAAAACCTCCTCTGATGCTCATGGCCATCACAGACACCATACAGGAGTCAACTCAGGTGTTCCCCATGGAACTACTGAAGGCACGGCAGGTGCCACTGCCGTTGCACCTGTACCAACCAGGAGACTCGAGTCTCATCACAGCCTGCTCCCCTCATCAGCATCGCAACAAGCTCCGCCTACAACTGAAAGAACAACTCGCAACACAGAGCCAAACCCTGCAAATCACCTGCAAATCCCGGAAAGGTATTGTGGTGGTTCTCTGTAATCACAGCTTCCTGCTGATCCAAACGGCGAACTCAATGAAGCAACTGTTTACAGCCTTCCCAAATGACTTTGCCCAAAATCAGCTGGTCATAGCTCTGATGACAGACCTGCTGCGAGAAGTTAGCGTCTCTATGGACAGAGTGGCTAAGAATAGGATCCCTCAGTATCCTACACAAAGTGTGCTGGACTTTGCTACTGGCAGACCCACCAAGACTGTTCCAGCCCACCTCACTGACTCCCTGGGTGCTGCCATCCTGCTGCACGTCGACCCTGAGCAGAATGAGGTGGCCGTCCTTCTCAATCTACCCAGCGGTGAACGAGATAACATCTCCAGACCCAAAGACAAGGTCAATATCAGGTGGTGACAATGTAACACCCATGCCAAGAAACACACCTCAGATGTGGTAGCCCACCACAACAGCAACCCACGGCTGTGCCTGGCTCCCGACTTTTGCAGGCGTAGTTTCACCAAAGACTTTCAGTCCTTCTGCCCAAACCAGCTCTTCCTCAGAAACCACACTGAAGGAATGGGCCGGTTGCAGCTTATGACCAGCGACACACGCTGCCCTGCCGAGGCCAAGCCTCACACCCCAGTCATCGGAACACAAGCCGAGATTGTGGGTGATCGACTGCTCGTCCACACCCCCACTCATGCTGCCACCCTAACCTACAATCAGCACAACACCGCCACTCGTGTCAACCTGCCCAATCCAAGTAAGTGGATCCAGGTACCCCGTCTCTCAAGCAAAGAGGACCAGTCAGAACTGGAAATCCCATCTTCCCCCAGTGATCACCATCACACCTTAGATCCAGGAATGGAACTGAGGATTGACAAAGGGGGGTCCCAGCTAAGTGACAGTACTCCTATTGATGCAGCCCTCCAAGCACTCTCACGACTGCCTGTCCTGACCAGCTCACCTAAAGCCCAAGCTTGGACTCCTGCCAACACAACCCGTTGCCTCTCCATGGCAATCAAGTACTCACTCGCCCTGGGCCTGGCCTTCATCCTATCCCAAGGGATCAAAGGATTGCAAGAATCCATGGACAGGTGCTTATCTGCCCTCCCTCGAGGACCAATAGGAACCACCTGCTGCGTGACCATCCGGATCCATGTGCCATCGAACTTGGTTACCGTCCAACGAAGTCCGCACAGGAACTTCGTTGGCCGAAAGGGGGAATCTGTAGCGTATGCACACGTATCAGGATAATCAATAAACTTTGGTATGTTCAGAACGCTTTTAGCATGCTGGACTGGGTTGTAAAACCTCATCGTGGCTCTGAACAGATCTGCCAAAGATGAGCCCACTTGACACTTTTGTGGACCTGCGAGGATAAACAGAAAGGTGCAACTTCCTCACTTTGGTGACTTCAAAAGGAGCACCCCCCCCCCCCCCCCCAGAGACTGACCAGATCCACATTCCAACACCCCACACACACAGGGACACACAAAAACACACACGCAGACACACAAAGAAACATACAATCATACATTTTGAACTGTATTTGTAAACTACCACTAGGCTGAAATATATATTTTATATATTTTAGGGCCTATGCATGTTTCCTAGTGTTTAAATGAGTGTATTTGTGCTAGTGTGCATTTTAATAGTGGAATTCTGTCTGTAAACCATAACTTCTTGTCTATGCCTTTCTGATCTGTCGAGTTTGGTCTATCCGTAAAGCTCCGGACACAAGCTATTCACTGAGATGTGTCACACAGCTGACAAATGCATTTTTCTATGTGTTTAATGATACTGTGAAGAACACACTCCATTTGGAGATCTGATCTGATAGTCATAAATCATTGGATTAAGTCGTGAGGCCAAACAAAGGGAAAGCTTTCCCGCCAACTTTGCACCCATGTTATTGGCTACCCCACCTCAATGTCATTATCTCATTTTTGACAGAGATGGCGTTTAGCGGCTTTTGCATCTGAACTCTTCATATGATTATCCTGACCTGAGCTAATTTACTGAATCAACCAACTTCTTTCATTTCATCCATGACAACATTAAAGTCATATGTTGCTGTTTCTGGCGTTTCATCGCTGACTGTACCACAACCGCGATACCTGCTCATATTTCAATGAGCTGTTTTTAGAGTGTGCACCAAGCGGCAACCTCCCCCTTTCTCTCATGAAGCCAATACGGAAGTAACTTAAACTGCGATTCATCGACTGGCCGCTAGGGACAGGCTCCAAAAGAGAGCAGAATCTCATAGAGTCCCATGTTAAATTGGCCAAGTTTATAGCAGAAAAAAACATGTTTACAGGTTGGTTCAAACTGTGGTTTTTGGCCTATACTGCTATTTTTGCCCTTCATGACAACTCTGAGGGGGGTGAATTTTTTTTATAACTTATCCGTTTAAATTATATTAAGCCTTAAAGTTCTGCATAATTAAGGGCGTGGTCACTTGAGTGACGGGTAGATTGCGCTGTCTGTGAGCCGTCATGTTACCTCAGCTGCCGCTGAATTTGGCATCTCAGCCGTTTTTGTGCTTTTTCTTTTCTCGATTATTTTATACAATTATAAAATATGGCTTGCTGCATAATATTTGAGATTGATGTGTGTCTGTGTGCATGCATGGGGAAGAGACACAGAACACACGTTGTTGGATCGTGGCATTGGCTGAAAGTTTTGATTGCGAGATTAACTACAATGACAATACCAGGAGGATATACAACTCTGACAGCACTGCTTGGATATTATAACTAAAACTGCTGCACTATTTTGAAAAAAATATACTTTGGACACAGGCTCATTTATTTGTTAGATACGATCGTATACAGTTTTACAACATAAAGGCTGCTCAGATTGCATCCTTTCTTGAAGAACGATGACAGAGAGCAGATCATTCAGAAGAAATGTGAATTTTTTTTTTTTTTTTTTTTTTTTGCAATGGACATTTATATTTTACCCAAGCGCCACAGATTTGATACATCTCGCGATCTCTATTATAAAGGTATGAAGTCTTATTTTGATTTTCCATGTTGTTATTTGCAGACCTGATATTGCAGATTTGATAGAGCATCTATATCTTAAAGAAACACCGTAGATTGACAGTAAACCTTTAGAATCTTCTGATGATAAAACTTATCTTCATTAATGATTTAGATAGTATCTAGATAGATAGCTCTTTTGCCTGCTAACATGGTCACATTGAGCTAGGGAGGCGTGGTTTCAGCAACCAATCACATCAGCTCAAACCACCTCCCCGCCTCTTTGCCCATTTTCAGTTATCCAGGAGTGACGTGCGGTAACGCGCAGCTAAGATGGCCGCGGCCTCATTTAGGCGTCAAAACTGCTGTTCAGTATTCTATTGGTGACGTCACGGACACTACGTCCATATTTTTTTAAAGTCTATGGTGTGCACGCGACGTTCCTGCGCGCATATACACAGGCAGGCTCTCTGTGTTCTGCTCCTCCATGGCGATGACGGCATGCGGTTAAAAAAATCATAACAAAGTAGTTTGAAAGTGGGGGGGGCACAAACGGGATTTTGAAAAGTGGGGGGACATGTCCCTTTCCTCAGTGGAAATTACGCCCTTGCAATTAATCATTAAAAGATCGCCATCTCGATTCAAACACCCACGCGATCTTATTTGTAAGACACTTATTTGTGCTCACGATCCGCCTGTGTCCAAAAATCACACCTGTACATTCAGATCTGCATTTGTAGTTATGTTATGAAACTGCTTCACACACAGTCTTTTCAACAACACAGTATCATTATTTTTGTCTTAAAATGATCAAATGATCACATCAAAATGGAGAAAAACACATTTTAAAAGTTACTTGGTGCTTCAAATGATGATTGTATTGATTACATTGTTCTCCACTAGGTGGCGACAAGTGGTTGTTAAAAATATATCTGTGATTGAATCATTCATCAAGTGATTTGTTCAAAAATTCTGGTTCATCCTGTAATGAAACAAGTCGTCACCTTTATTTCTAAAGCGTTTCTTACAGTGCAGATTGTCAAAGCAGCATTACAGTGAAAATTTGGCTGCACAGCAGCTCTAGAAGAAAATAGTGTCATTGTCCAGCTTAAGTAAAGTTCGGTGTTGATTAATTTCCATTGTAAAAATCATTAGTTATTATTTTAATTCATTTATTTATACAGCAGCTCTGGAGAAAACAGTGATGTCATCATCCAGCTCAGTTCACTTCGCATACAATGGTGTCATAGCAGGCAGATCAAAAACATTGTTGAATATCAAGTGTCCCTTTATGAGCGAATCATTCAAAAATTTTAAATAGACTACAGCAATTCATATTTTGTCAGAACCTCTAGTCAATTACTTTTTCTTTTTAGTTTCCTGTTCAGAATGAGTTTTGGAGGAGGCATGGCTTTGTAGATCACTCTGAAGGGAGGGTGGGATCTTTTCCCCCTTTTCGCTTTCAAAGCTAGCTTGCTATTGCTAGCCTCTACGAAAGCATATTTTGCTTTTAAATTATTAAAATACGTTTTTTTTTTTTGTGTGTGTGTGTGTGTGTGTGTGCAGTGCTGCAGATAACATCCCCAAAGCCGATGAGATTCGAACCCTGGTCAAGGATATCTGGGATACACGCGTGGCCAAACTGAGACTTTCTGCTGACAGCTTCATCAGCCAGCAGGAGGCTCACGCGCAGGTAAAGCACAATTGCTAGTTATTGTGACCAGTTGACTTGAGTGGATCAGAACCACAGAATTACGGTGCACTCTGAACACAGCAGGTTTTCCACGGTTATAAAAAACCTGGAAATATATTTTCAGGCCTTTTCTATGTTAATATTAATGTTTCTCTATATGAATGGAATAGTAACTTCATTGTTGGATTCCAGGGTTCAGATGTAAAAAAAAGTTTGCCATTTAGCTTTAATTAATGCTCTTGTTGGACTGTGGAGGAGGGTTTGAGTACTGAACGTTACAGTGAGTTTTCATAATACATTAAACAGAATTTTCATTCAGCTTCCAAGATAATGTCCCTTGTCTGGTAAGTAGTGGCTATAGTTCTAATTTTGCAGGGTAAACAATAAATATTCTTAATGTTATACCCTGGTTAAAGGTAGGGTTGGCAGGTTTTTTTTTTTTCTTTTCATAAACACTTAACTTTCATTTTCTCATCTCTTTAGCTGGATAACCTCACGCTAATGGAGATCAACACCACACGCTCATTTCTGCTCGATTCTCTGAACTACATGTATAAACTGCGCTCAAACCTGCAGCCGGGCAAAAGTCAGGACTATTGAGATGTTATGAAATACCGGAGACATTCTCTACCAGATTGATCTGTCGTTTTTTGTGTTATATGTAGTAAACCATATGATAGGAATGAAATTTGTGTTTATTGAACAGATGTTTGAAAATATTACTGTTGACTGTCTGAAGAGAAAAAAATCATATCTGAACTCGACCACTGCCTGTAAATAGTGACTATTAGTGTAGCTATCTGGTCTAATAAAAACCTTTAATCAATGTTTGTATGTAATGGATATTATTATTATTATTATTATTATTTTTTTTTAACAGAACTAAGCTGTTTGATCGTTTTATATTTTTGTCTAAATTTAAAATTCATTTTCCAAATTTTGCTGGCAATTGTTTGCACAAAAACAAAAGGAATTAAACCACAATGTTTAATTTGTATTCACAACTTAATGAAGAATATTCAAGGTCTAAATTGAGAAAGTTATATCTGCTGCTGAGAGCAAGTGGAAAAAATGGCAACATTTTGGACATTTGAATGCGAGAATTTCACCACCCTGACTTTAAAGCCAAAACAGAATTCCTTTCCTCATCATGGTGGTCACACACTTCCCACCTTTATGATGTGTCATTCCTAAATATGAATTCTGGATGTCTGAAAATATTGTTTCATCAGGCAGGAGTTGCTTATATTCATACTGCACTGTGACAATTCCATTTATATTTCATTATGAAGTGTTCTTGGTATTGAAAAATGGATAACCTCAATCTCTTTAGTTTTAAAACATATCACAAGGCATTGGCCAAAAATTGACAGGTGTGGGAATCTTGTAATGTTTATATCTGTCAGCTCAGTACAAGAGCTTGAGGTGCTGCTATCCACTACACCTAAAGTCTGGCTCTGCTGTACTTTGTTTTTTGAGCAAGTCCCCAATGTTCGTTTCAGAAATATGCGCACATTAAATGAAAGAAATCCACATGTGGCAAACACGTTTTTGAAATATTTAATTTTTGTCTGAAATTACAGCAATATATCCATAAATACCTAATTACTACACTCAACAAAGAATATATTACATTACAATGAATTCAAACAAGTACATAAAAAAAAAAATCAAAAAAAAGAAAAATTGAAAAAAACAAACAAACATTGGTTTCACAGCATCTAATGTCCTCCATTGAGTTTGGGGGCGACTGTGTGTGCATGCGTGTGTTAGGCAGGTTTGTATCTGCACTCATCAGGGAGTGGTAGTACTTCATGTGAAGCTGATACACACACAGCAATCAATCTGATGGCATGCCTGCTCGGGGTCAGCATGGCTGAAATAAATGAGTGCAACCAAAGTCTTCACCTGTGCTTCATCAAGATGCATTTGAGACACTTCTGTGTTTTAACCTTGCACTAAATTTGGATTAAAAAAAAAAAAAGGTATGTATTCGGTTTATAACTGCATGCTGTAACACAGTGCCATATACATGAGATACAGCATGTGTTGGGTTGGGATAAGTGCCAGGAAAACAAACAGGTGTGTCATTTCCAGGTTCTACATCATCTAACAGAATAGTATAAAAAGGTAGAAAATAAAAGATATTACAAGCAGTCAGAGTTCATAAATGTTTTTAAGGCCCATATTCATGGTTTTTATCAATGACTTGTGGTCATGTTAAAATGCGTCATTGATAAGCTATGGTATAAAAACTTGGCAAACAAGAACGTCTTCAGACGGAGCAGACTTTCTTTGGAAAAACTTTTGGAATTTTCCAATTACAGCAGGATTGACTCAATTCAACTTGCTTTTGACTTTTTTTTTGGCATGCCACCTCTAAAACTTTGGCACAGTAATTGTCAATGGCGAAAATGTTTTCTATATAAAACAAATTATAATTATTCTTACTGTACAACATTATTTATGGATTTAATTTTTGTGCATGTCAATTCCTCTGACAAACTCTCATCGCTTGAGCTTTCTGTGAACACAGATCAGAAAATCATATTTTAGTACAAATGCCCTTTTTAATGCAGGAAACAGAAATCCAAAGAGGCTGCATGCTGCTTCATGACAAAAAAGACAACTCAGTGTAGCAGTCCAGAACTCTTCAGAGACGGGTGACCACTAGGCAATGATGAATGACAGTAGACATCCTGGGTCATACATATCAGTGGGTGCGTCATCAGAATGCAGGAGTAAAGTTATTCTGTGATGCATGGCCTTGTGGGATAAGAGGAAACTGTGTTGGCGGTAGGTCCTGGGTCCGTTGCTACTGTAGTTCAGGCAAAAAGGAAGTGATGCCATCACTCCACAAGTCCTGAAAGCATTATTCTGACCAGTAGCTGAGCAAACACTAAAAGTAAACCATTTGCTTAACGCCAAAAAGCATTAATATATTAGAAAAACAATGGCAGGCTTTTTTCTTCCAAAGAACAATGATTTAAGTAATTAAAAACATACAAAATTCTTTTTTTCATTGTTTTGAAATTATTTACAATACAATGCTGAAGCACCTCTTTAAAAAACTTTATTCTAAATCTTGAAATAAAACATTTTCCTTTATTTATCTGATGTTTTTTGTTTCCTTCCCTAGATTTAAAAGAGTCATCTGTCATAACAGTACCTCCAGATAGTTTCTCGGGTTTTTTGTCTTTAAGTGCATTTCTAGGCATGACCTCCATGGGAAAGAGATGGCAGGTGGGCGGAGCTGTGTTTCAACTGCGTTCTTCTTTCTCAATAAATGGTATGGCATTCTCTGTGAATTAGATGCATTTGGAGGCTTTGATGTCTATTCATGTGTGATTTTGCTCACTGGATGATGTCGGAGTGGAGGTCAGTGGATGGCAAATTTGTGGGGCAGATCTTCTGTTCCTCACTATCTCTCTTTAGGCTCTCCGAATGGACAGAGCATGAGTCTGGGTTTTGGGGATTGGGAGGGATGTGGGGGGTGGTCTAAGTGGGTGGTTGGTGGTGCCGAAGGATGTCACCTGGGTGGATAGCCCTTGAAGTGAACCCTAGACCAGGGGCTTTGAGGCAGCGTCAGGCACTTCTTAAAGTGCTCCAGCTCTGCCTGTAGGTTCTCCCTCTCGGCCGCCAGCTTCTGCTTCTGAGCCATTAGCTCCTACACACAAAATGCACATGTTAACTATAAGACATTATAAAATTACAAACAGGAACTCATTACAGGGTAGGGCAGCAATAGTATGACCAAATCATTATTTTCGATTATTGCTCTTGATTATTAATGTTGATTATTAGAATACATAGAACACCTTTTCATGTTTGGGAGAATGACACGTCATGTTCTGGCTTCACAGACAAATCCAGCTAAGAACGTTTATGAATTTTATGGCTTAAAATGTTTATTGCTTTTTACGCATTAGAAAATTAATCTCTTTAATTGTATCTGTACTTTGTTGTTTACTTTACTTTGATGAGAGAGCCTACAAGCTCAACAGAAAGATGTGTGATTGGTTATAATGCTCAGTAAAAATAATCTGATGCTACATTCTAAATGTAATGCCAAATCAATGTTTTTCCCTCATTTTCACATTCCGCTTTAATTATAGGAGCTGTAATAGATTGTTTAATTGTGCAATTGCCCCAAACTCCTTTCAATTTCTAACCCTGAAATACACTAATGTAGAGGATAGTAGATAAGTGTGCAGTATAAACAAGTATAAATCTATAGCAGGGGTTCTCAACTCCAGCCCTTGATGTTCAATTTCCTGCAGCGTTTAGCTCCAAACTTGATCAAACTCACCTGCCAGTAACATTGTAGTAATGCTGAAGACTTTGATTAGCTTGTTCAGGTGTGTTTGATTAGGGTTGGAGCTAAACTCTGCAGGAAATTGGAACTCGAGGGCCAGAGCTGAGAACCCCTGATCTATAGTACCACAAGCTGTAAGAACATAATGTAGAACAGGGTTCAACTAATCCGACCTAGGAAGGCCACTACTCAGCAAAGTTTAACTTCAACCCTAATCAAAGACTAGGGTCTTTGTGCAAGCTATTCAAGGTCTTCAGAGTTACTAGAAAAAAACAGGTTGCTGAAAGTTTGATCACAGATATTAAAACTACAAACTTTATTCAAAGACTCTGTTAACACATGGCATTAACATCAAATTTTTTTTGTGATCGTATCGGATAAACAACAACAGATTCCTTTTCGTTCACTTCCTTGATGTGTAACATGGGTATGTTTATTCAATAATATTTGTGCAACGCACTCGACGCTCCCGCAAAAGTGACGTAGAGTGTGAAGAAATAAGAGGGGAGTTGATGAAATCCAACCACAATTGGTCACAGGAGACACATTTGGAATGCATGTTAATATCAAGTTTAAATAGTAATGCGTCTAGGCTATCCACTGAAAATAAATTTTAATATCAGGTAAAAATAAAAGTCAAAGAGAAGTTCATGAGTTCACACTTACAAATAATCAGATAGTTAATAGTATGCGTATTTGGTGTGCTGTCCGAGGAGAAGGAGATAGATTGAAAGTGTTTCTCCCAGACTTTGTTAATAAAACGTCATTTAGCATTTGTGTGTTTAACACTTACCCCCATTGAGTGTGAGAGCTGTTCAGCAGTTACACTGAGATTATAGTGATGCACCTCCAGCCGTCTGCATTGACTGTGGAGAACCTGTCGCTCAATGCTTTGCTCTAGAGACAGAGTGAAAGATACAGGGAAAGGTAAGCGTGAGGAAGTGTCCTGTATTCCCATTTGCAGAGACCTCTACAAACACTGTTCATGTGAAAGACAGCTGGGCCAAATAGTCCCTTGGCATCACAAACACCAGCACACCACAACTTAGGAATTTGCTGAGCTGTTCCTCTGCTGACAAGAACTGTGATATCCATCATGCAACAGTTCCTAGTACCACCCAAGAGACCACATATCTTACCTTCTGTGTACTCTTGATAAGCTTCATAGATGGCTTCAATACCCTGCCACCTCGATGTGGAGGGCTCATCCTCCTCAGTGTCATCTTCCTCATCCTCTTCCTCAGACTCCTCGGCAGAGATCTCCTGGTGGGAGGGCTGTGAAAGGCAGTGCTGTCCGTTGGGCTGTGATGAGGGAGGGTGTGGGTAGGGCTTGGACCGGCCTGGTGTGCTCTGGAGCTCAGGAATGTTATAATGCACGGATGAATCTACTGCATGGTTCTGTTCTGACATGACCAAGGTACCACCTGATAGAGGAAGAGAAGTTTTGATTCTATTAGTTGTTCAGAAGATAGACCTGTTTACACTGATCTTGAAATGCTCAAGATCAGTGTTCTCTCAAGCTCTTCTCCTAAACCTGTTTACATATATGCAAAATGTTCTCTGGGAATTGAGCCACATTACTAACAGTTATTTCTCAATCCTGTTCCTGGAGACACAACAATACGTATAATATAATCATTTGGTATTAGTAGCCTATTATAAATAAAAAGTAAAATGCAATTATAAAAAATAAAAAATATCAGTATTCTTTTAAAAAAATAAGTTGAAATGAATGGCAACCCAAAGTTCAAACTGATGACTTTATCAAACGCACAGACCATCGATTAATATATCCCTCGCTCTGATATAGGTCTACTTGGGACTCTCTTATAGCCTAAGTTTTCATAAAAAATAAATTTCCCTATGGAGAAAATGAAATACTGTGAATATGTGATTTTCGGCGATCAAGATTTGGAAGCAGCAGCTCATTTTTCCTCTTGGGGGAGCGATCTGCTCATAGCTTATCCTGCCCATGAAATCCCCCATAGGCTAACAAACTAATGAGAACATGGGACCGTGATGACAATACATTACAACATAGCAAAGGTGCAAAAGCTGCTGTAGATCAGTTTACCCGGAAGTCTCTGTAACTGGCAGATTTAAAGAAAATTACAGTCGTATGGCAAATAAATAAATTACGGACAGTTACATACTTATTACCAACATTTTATCATGTAGGCTTTATGGTACACCTTAAACAAGAGATTTAATAGTAATTTATAGTGTTAATATTAATTGCCAAGTCCAAGTCCAAATTATGTATAAATCTCAAATTACAAAACAATTGACCCTTATGACTGGTTTTGTGGTCCAGGTTCATATATATATATATATATATATATATATATGCAGCTTCAGATTTTGTTCCAATCCCGTGACAGGACATCTGTTACATTTTATTGATGAAGTGTTTTTATTCACATAAAGTATATGAATAAAAACACTTCATCACTAAAATGTAACTATATACAGTTCATGTCATTTGTTGCATTGCTCTTGGTGTGAACAGATACCAAAACACTGTTGGTGCGAAGAATGAGTGTTGAGTAAGTAATGAAATAGCAAAATCTAAAAGAGAATTTGAATTGATAACTACCTTTACTCTTCTGAAGGGCTTTTTGGGTGGACTGCAGTACTGATTCATGGAACTGCTGGGCAAACTCCTCTGCAATAAAGCTCTCCCAGGGTTTGGTCTTTCCATTGACACTAACAGAACTCTCTTTAGTGAACGGGGGCTGTCGAACACTGTTCAGCAGACTAGAGCTCTTGCTAGGGATGCTGTCATTGGCTAGACCTTTATCAGGTAATGCAGCAGGGAAGGGAGAGTCTTTCGGTCTCAAGGGATCCGAGAGGGATCGGTGCTGATCCGAGTCCGCTGGGGGCTGGGGCACGGACACAGATGTGGAAGGACTGGGGAGCCGTTCATTCAGCAGCTCTTCGGATTGGACTGGAGACTGAGATGATGGGTCTGCAAAAAAAAAAAAAAAAAAAAGAAAAAGTTTGCATGCTGGTCATGAACATAGCAAAACATCAAATTTTGACTAAAGAAATATCATATTATAGTATATTTAGTATATTAGTATTAGTACATTTTCAACTTCAGCATTTACTGCATTTGTGGCCTCCTCACAATTACATTTTCTGTTAGACTTAACTTGGAGAAAATGTATTAAGTATTGGCATAAATGGATTGTGTGCACAGACCATTGCGTATAGGTGAGATATTGCACACCAAAGAGTGCATGGTAATTGTACTGTCTTGACTTTGTAATGCCTATGATGACCCCTTGTTCTTTGTTTCCAATAATAATAAAAAAAAAAAAAGTAAAAAAAAAAAAAATATACATATATATATTATATTTGTATTATGTATTATGTTTTTGAACACAAAGAGTATCAGTTCAGTGTTGATTCAGTTTCAAAGATCATTAACTATTAAATTAAAATTCAATTCGGCTATAAAGCAGCTCTGCAGAAAACTGTTGTCATCGCCCAGCTCAGTTCAGTTCTCATCAAATATTGTCAGTGGAGTCAGATCAATAATATTTTTGAAAATTAAATGTTCCCAACTAAGCAAGTCAGAGGCAATAGTGGCAAAGAACCCAAAGAACCCAAACTCCATCAGGTGATAGAATGGAGAGAAAAAAACCTTGGGAGAAATCAGGCTCAGTCAGGGAACCAGTTTTCCTCTGGACAAATAAAGCAACATGGTGTGGTTTAAATTAGTTCAACCAAAAATTATTTCATAATTTACTCGCCATCCTAGGCATATATGACTTTCTTCTTTCAGCCAAACACAATCAAAGTTATATTTAAAAAAAAAAAAAAATATCCTGGCTGTTCCCAGCTTTATAATAGGAGTGAATAGTAACTGAGATTTTGAATCCCAAACAAAGCGCAGCCATCCATCATAAAAGTTATCCATATAACTCCAGGGGGTTAATAAAGGCCTCTGAAGTGAAGCGATTAATTTAAGAAAAATATCAATAATTATAACTTTATAAGCTGTAATCACTAGCTTCCAGTAACATCTGTCCGCGTGCTGACGCATATGACGTAGGATGTACATCAATGTGTTGGGTCAATATGTCCAAAGATCACTCTTCTGCTGGAACTTGTGTATGGAAGCTAGTGATTCTAGTTGATAAAGTTATAAATATGGATATCTTTCTTACAAAAACACATCCCTCCGCGTCAGAAGGCCTTTATTAACCCCCTGGAGCCATATGGATTACTTTTAAGATGGATGAATGCGCTTTTTCGGGCTACTATTTGGGTTGCCATTCACCCCCATTATAAAGCTGGGAAGAGCCAGGATATGTTTTAATATAACTCTGATTGTGTTTGGCTGAAAGAAGAAAGTCATATACACTTAGGATGGCTTGAGGGTGAGTAAATTATGGGATCATTTTCATTTTTGGGTCAAGTCAAGTCAAGTCACCTTTATTTATATAGCGCTTTTTACAATGCAGATTGTGTCAAAGCAGCTTTACAGTGATAACTGGTACATAATTTGGCTGCACAGCAGCTCTTAAATAATAGTGTCAATGCAGGCAGATCAGAAGCACTGTTGAATAAATGTCAAGAATACTATTGAATATCAAATGTCAAGTGTCCCCAACTAAGCAAGCCAAAGGCGACAGCGGCAAGGAACCCAAACTCCATCAGGTAGCAAACAAGTGGCAAATAGGTGTTAAAATGGAGAAAAAAAAACCTTGGGAGAAAACAGGCTTAGAAACTAACCCTTTAATTCTAGGCTGCATCACAAGTCAGAATCTAACCAACTGTACCACTCAAAATGCCACCATAATCACATAATCATAATCACATTTGCATATTTTTATTGGACTTGGAAACTATACTGAAATCTATTTCAGGCAATTAACATGTTATCATAATGTGTTTTTGGTCAATCCCTGACAGTATACCATAGATCCTGTGCACAGAGATGGATTTGAAAGTATGCATGTTCCCATACAGCACATCTCCTGAGATTCATCCACACAATGAAATACTCGGTATGTTTCATGGTAATGAGCTGAAAAAACAGACAGTGAAGAACATCTGCCGCTGTCAACTGCTTTCACACACTGATGACACACCACAGTGTGTGCTGACACGTGCACACAAACGCATATGTGAACAGAGAGGAGTGCAAACTGACCTAAGTATGGGGCTGCAGGGCTCCTGCACAGTGGGTGAGGATTGTGTCTGATGCTGTCTAGAGTCACACTCTTCTGTTTTATGGCCTGCAACAATTCCTCAACTCTCTCGTTATCTGAAACACAGGAAGGAAAAGAGAAAGAGACAGACAGACATTAGAGGTACAGCTTGTGAAAGCATCTTGGTGTTTGTTTACTGCCAGAAGCTCTGAGGCTAAAGTAACGCTGCGTCACACGTGGTCCACATCAACACTTCTATCACCTTGCTTCAAATTTTTTTTATTCAACTCTGAAGTAAGCTCTATTGTGAAAATGTCCAGAGAAATGTATTATAAAAAACCAAACATACAGCATCAGTATGAACATGATAAACTGCATGAGTACCTCTTCTCTGCTGCTGTGTGACGTGGTTGAGGCTGAAGATGGTGAGGAAGCGTTTCTTGTCCTCCAGCTCAGGGCTGTTGTTCATGTCCTCTGGGGTAAAGCGGGTTATCAGGGGGACAGAAGTTGGCCGCTTGCTCTGAACAGCTGGTGGGGAGGGACTCCTCTCTCTCAGCATGCGCCTCCTCTTCCTCCTCTTTATCTCCATCATCTCCTCCCGACGGGCCAGAGTGGTCAGGTCAAACATCTGCAGAAACTCCACCTTCTGTTGAAAGAGAGGTACACTGATCAAGAAATACTGCTTTTAAGGTCGTGTGAAATGTGAAAATCTACACAAAGAAAAATACTTGCAAGCAGTACTCTGGTAGTCACGCATGATGTTGTGGTGATTTACCTCAGTGGAATCGTCTAGTTTGAGTGGCGGCTGTTCAGCAACCCTCCTGAGATGAGCTCGCACCTCTTCCTCATCACTCTCATCATAAGAGTCATCCAGCTCATAGTAGTAACCTACACAAGATATCAATGAACACTTAGAAATGACTATCAAATGATAACAGTTAGTCCCATTGGATAAAAATGGTAATAAAGGCCAAAGAATTCTTCAGTTTTGACACGTATGCTTAGCACCAAACATGTAGCCTTCCAATGTATACCTCATTTGATAACATGCACACTAGAAAGTTTCATCCTTGTCCAGTGTCTGCTCTATTCAAGACGCCATTACTTCATGCATATTTCGAACATTCACATTTTTATGTGTACATTGGGCTTAATCGACAAATATATACCCATTTTAAGATTATTTTCATTGGCTCATCATGCAATTAATAGAAGTGTTCGCTATTCAAAAATGTTGTAGTATTAAGCTACAATTTCATCTCATTTGCTTACACTAAAATGTATTACTCATCAGCATAATATCTGCAGTTGGCTATCTTGCTCTATAGATACTCTATAGAAACAATATTAGTCAACTCCAACCAATAATTTGCAGTAATAATAATTTTTCAGCAATTTCAGCATTTAATGATTGACAGTTAACCACTTACCTTTCTCTTTGGCTTCTCTGCGTCTTCTCTCCTCCAGGTCTAGTTTGCTGACAGCTCGTCTGTGCTGTTGCAGGAACTCATCATACACTAACATGGCATCCGGTGCAAGGCGTGAATGCCCCTGGAGGCTCTTAAAAGACCCGCTGGACTTCAGGCCTGTACTCAGCTCTCCATACGGCCCTGAAAGACTCAGCGGTGCCCTCTGCTGGTTCAGGAAGCTCTGGGTGGATTTTTCCAGCTCTGCTAAGAAGGTGTTCGGCTCAGAGAACCCAGTGGGCCGGATAGGGGGATATTTATCCAGACTGTCCCTTTTCCGAGATCCATCTTCCAGCTTTTCAGAGTTGTAATGGCGCTCATGTTTGGAGGGGGGTAGGGGAAGCCGACTGATATCGTAGTGACCCAGACTCGGGGGGTTGTGCAAGGTGCGTCTAGAGTCAGAGGAGGTCTCGATGAGCGATGCAGGGTTCCAGAGCGTGGTTGGAGGTGGGGGTGCCTGATCTTTGTGCTGGTGCTTTGGGGAGATAAGAGGGGGCGGAGCTCCCAGGAGAGGATGGGCATCTCTGTCTCGGTCACGATCTCTGCTGTTGGGCTCATGATGGTTTGGTACAGGTCTAAAAGAGGAAATACTCTGTAATTATCACTGTCACACACAAAAAAACATACACACACACACACACACACACACACACACACACACACACACACACAGAGACACATTTTCCAGTCTCTGTTAGCTCTGACCTCTGCAATGCTACAAAACCAAAACTGTCCCAAGGTTTTGCAACAAAAACGTTTATAACACACAGTGGCAAAATCTGAATGTGAAGACGCAGAAATCTGAGCTGCTCATTGAAGGCAACTGGATTTATACCAATTTTGAACCACAACTCTAACACCCCAACCAAACAAACTAGATTAATATGTAATGTATGTAATGTAAAAATAAATGAATAAGTGTGGCCTTGTATAAATCAGTGTTTCCCAACCCTGTTCCTCGAGGCACACCAACAGTGCACATTTTTGATGTATCCCTTATCTGACCCATATATTTCAAGTCTTGGAGTCTCTGTTAACGAACTGATGAGTTGTGAATCAGGTGTGTTTGATTAGAAAGAGTTTGAAAATGTGTAGTGTAGTGTGCCTCTAGGAACAGGGTTGGAAAGCACTGTTGCAGACTCCTCAACTGCCGATGTGAAAACGCCCCTACCTGTGTCCCTCTATATGCAGATCTGCGATTTCCCCCTGTCTGCCCAGGTCCAGGTGCTGCTCTAGGACCTGCTGACGGAATTCTGACACCTGGTACTGCCTGTCCTCTTTCTCTTGACGTAGTTTTCGTTGCCGGGCCAACCAGCGCTCTTCCTCATTAGTGCGCTGCAGCATGGTCGCTGCTGTCAGACCGGCAGGTCCCGCCCCCCCAGGGCCCAGATACATGCCATGGGCAGAGACAAGGCTGGGCACAGGGTGGTGGGTGGAGTTTAGAGAGTGGTGGAGTCCAGGCTGGATGGGTTTAGGGGTTGTAAGGATGGGCTCTTTGGTTTTATCTGAGGGGAAATTATAGGCATAATTATATAATGCACCCTTATCCATTATCTAAATGCATCTTATTCATCTTATTATTTCATCCATGCATAGGTTCCATGCCAGACTTAATTTAGTCTGGCATGGATTGGTAATTTAGACAATAATTTAGTCCGCTTAAATCTGGCCCTTTAATACAATTGCATTCAGATCTGCCTCAATCCAAACAGCAACCGATGGATAGAACTATGTCAGTGCATTACATTTTTTCTTTCTTTCGATAATCCATTTCACTCTGGTGTATGTCACAATATGGAACAAAAGATCTGTTACTTATCTGTTACCAGTGGAGTGAATCTAACAAAAACAACAAGCCACTTCTTAAATATTTGGGATTATCAAGCATTCACCTAAGCATTCATACCCATTTTGTGGTTCAGCACATGTAAATAAATGTTCATACCGGGTCTGTTCGTAGTGATTCTGTCTGCAGGTTTGGCCCTGTCGTCTGAGGGGCCTCTCAGCCCATGAAGCTCAGCCAGATAGTGGCTCTCAACAGCCTTCTCTCGTGCCGCCCTCTCCTTCTGTCGCTCCATCTCTCTCTCACGCTCTCTCTCCTTTTCCCTCTCTCGCTCTCTCTCTCTCTCACGCTCCAGCTCTTTCTCTCTCTCCCTCTCTCGCTCGCGCTCTTTTTCTCGCTCGGCCTCACGTTCTCGCTCTTTCCCTCGCTCTCTCTCTCTCTGTCGCAGCTCGTCCTCCATCTGAAGTCTGTGGAAACACCACACACATATAGATGAGCTCAATAAATATATATATATATTGTATACAAAATAATATCTGAACTAATATTTTTGAACGGTATGGCCATTACCATTACAAAAAAATGACTGTGGTACAATATAATATAGTATAGTGATGTATCAATTGAAAATACATTGATATATTCTGGTATTAATGTTGATGTATAATCTAGGTGTTGTTTCATACCTCTCTGACTGAAGGCTAGACAGTGAGGGGTGGCTTAGGTCTCCAGGGTAACGCACCCCAGGTAGGTGCATGTGTACTGCAGATGGGTGTAGAGGAGGAAGAGCTCCCCCTGTAGGCAATGGATAGAATGGCGACCTCAGCGCTGACAGACAGAATGGATCATCCATTCTATGAAAGACAAAGATATACTTTACACAAAATGTTAGAATAAACAGATGCTTAGTCAGCTATAAATAAGGCATTCATAGATTGACCTCTCTAAAAAACAGTGTGGCTCTTTCAAAACCATGACAAACTCACCATCTGACGATAACGTTTTGTTTTTATGCTGAAGTTATCTCATCTGCCGTTTTAAAGCTGCAGTAGGGAGTTTTTAGAAAAGTTGACTTAGCCTGAAAATTTGAACAAGCACAACTCACAGGTCACTCCCCCTTGCTCTCTGCTGCGCTACAGCCCTCCCTCCACAGCTCCTCCCCCATCACAACGGAGCCTGCCGTGAACACGCAGGCTAGTAAGCAAGCAGGACCGATGACGGCGGATTTAAACAGTTATAGCACATTCACTGATATGAACAAAACATCAACAATATGATATACATTTGACTATGGCCTTTCCATACTTTGACTACAAACTTGGTCCTCAAAACAACGGTAACTAATGTTACAGTACGCAAATAACTGGCTTCTCCGGTTATCTCTGTATGTATATTTTAGCCAAGAATAAAACAAAATTTGTTATTAAACCACTCTGCCTCTTTTAATTTTATTTAAAGAAACAAACAAAAACATATTAATAGCCTCAGGCAACGAGTGATTAATTATCTGCAATGTCTGCTTATATTTATAACAAAACGAAATATTAAACAACCCTTCCTCTTTTCGTTTACATTTCAAACATATTAAATGTAATACTATTTGTCAGTTTTAATGTTCAATAATAGCCATTATAAAAAGGTATAAAAATATACAATAAGAAATAAAGCAAACAATTCAGTCAAGCGTACAAAATCAGCGCTTTAGTATGATACAAAAGTTAAATAGCCATATATATTAATTTATGAAACGTCACGTTGCCCTCAGCCAAAACGGAGCCAGCGGCAAACGTCAGAAGGATTAGCCGAGGTAAGGCTGCTCTCCGCTGGGTACATGAGCGCTGAGAGTCCGGTGATCGCCTGGATCTCAAAATTCCGACAACGTCAGATCAAATTTTCAGAAAGGCGCTATCTTTATCAATTAACCACAAATTTGAGCTTTAAACCAGCACATTCTCGTCTGAAAAAAATCTTAAAACTGCATATCATGACTAGCCCGATCACACGAAAATGCGTATCAATAGTACGAGTTTGTAATCTCGTAGAATATATACGCCAAAATGAGTTTTTCGCGTGCATATGATACGCACTTTATGGGGTATTATACGTACGAAACTGGATTGTTTGTCCGCCATAAGCAAAGCTGCTGCACACCGGTAATCTTGAATTTGAATGCCTGTACACGCTGTGCACTGTGGCTGTGCATGATAGAAGTGTGATCAGCGCGCACACGAGCTTGATTGACACTGCTAAGACACTCCTCCTGACTCTGATTGGTTGGTTCTTACCGGGAGCGGTGTATTTCTGCAAATGGCAATAGGACCACTGGGAGGAGCCAGAGGAGCTTGATTTTTTTCACAGATTATCTGTCTCATATTCTACTGTCAGGACATAATGACAGGTTTAATAAATATGTAAAAAATACATTTTTACAAAAGTTACCTACTGCAGCTTTAAATGCTCAAAAAAAGTTGATGTAAGATTTTTTTATGTTATAATACAGTCTTTTAACCCAGATTATTGTCCATTGACTGCTATTAGTATGCCATTCATGGGATGATATTCCAAAAAAAGTTTGAGGCGTGGCTACTCTAGCAGGCGGAGCCAAAGGGTGTTTACCTAGTGTGGGACGATGACTGATGCATTACATGGGAAAAAACATTCAGCTTCGGTTACAGAAGTGCAAGCCAAAATTCGCTCCATTTAGACCTTCAAAGATTAAACAGGGCATGAACATGTTTAATTAAACAGGGCATTGTGATGCAACGCAATACAATGGATGCTTTAATAGAATAACAGCATCATCATGCACCTGTTCAGAAAGACAACTGTACCAGTTTATAATGTTTACTTTGATTTGTCCAGTGTAGACAGCCTCAAACAGTTGTGGTGTGTCATGTCTATAAATTTGCTTAGTGCAGATATGTTGTGTGGGTTTATTATAAATGAGATGCTCATGTCCGCTCTAGACAGAGTGTTAGTCTACTCAATTGCCTACTCATAACACCTGGTGCGTTTGCAAAATATGCTTTAATTTTGTAATTCCAAGAATTTCCACTAGTTTCCCCATGTTGTTTTGGAGTGGAACAGTAAGAATCATATTCATATTCATGTATGCAAAAAGAGCAGTGTGAACACTCTGCTAAACATCTTCTTTTGTTGTTTCATTAACATTAAATGACACAGATAGCTGTAGTGTCACTTTAAGAGTGAACACACGGACCGAATATACACATCCGAGTTTTGCCCAACTGTTAAGTTAATTTAACACATAACCAACTGTGTTTATGTGAATACACCAGGGATGGGCAACATCAGTCCTGGAGGGCCACTGTCCTGCAGAGTTTAGCTCCAATCCAGATAAAAACTCCAGCAGACACTGATTAGCTTGAGCAGGTGTATTTGATTAGGGTTGGGTCAAAACTCTGCAGGGCAGTGGCCCTCCAGGGCCAAAGTTGCCCATCCCTGCTCTACTCAATAGAAATTTGACATAATTGTCGGTGTATTTGAGCATTTAAGCGCAATAAGCCACGAAAGAAAACTGAATTTGGGATTGCATGCTGTCTGAGAGAGGCATCTTTCTGTGTGTGTGCTTCTGAGGTGTCAGCAGTCAGCACAAGCACCACATTGAGTTTGTTTTTCACAGCTTACTGCGCTTAACTCTTTTAACATCACGCAAGTCACGTTTTTATCTGCTACATGGATATATTTACATACCGCCCAGCCCTATCTGATAGTGAGTAGTAAATGATGACAGAATCATCACTTCCTGTTTTGTTTCATTCTCATGTCTCAGTTATTGTCTCTAGGGGTTTAAATGTGTTAGCTGTTGCATGTTTGTGTACCTGTAGTGTGAGAAGGAGGGATGGGGCAGATATCCAGGATGGTAGTAGGCAGCAGCAGCTGCAGCAGTGGCAGGATCAAGCCCCAGTGGTAACGAGGGCATGCGTAGCTCCTCAGCTGTGGTGTAAGGACGAAACCCTCTCAGATATTCCTCGGGAACACTGGTCGGGGGCACAGCATGGGGCATCTGACGGGGCAGGCTGTCAGTGAAACAGAGGAAGATAATTTAAAGCAATAGAGCCAATAAAAATAAAAAAGGACAAGGATGTGCTGACATGAGTTGTGCCTGAAGTAGGATGGGAGTAGCGTTGTCAAAAGTAATGGTACTTCAGGACCAAGATGATACTTAAAATTAAAAATGTAACAATAGCAGCCTGCAGTACCAATAGTACTGGGTCAATCCGGTACCCACTTATAGGCAGTTGTTTTCAAAGGTTTCTATTCTGCTACACAATTACACACTGCAAAGTTTTAAAATTTATTAAAATGCGGGTCTGAACCTGAAATTTCTATGTCTGACATTGTGATAAGATCTGTGCAATAAGTCTTGCAATGAAAGTGCAATAGAACTGCCACTTGTTCTCTTACCTGTAATGTTTTTCAGTTTATAACTTTTCGTTTGATCTTTTTAATGCAATTCTTACTTAATTGAACAATATTTGAAGGCTAATGTTTTTGTGGTTCAGCACATGTGAATCAAAAGCATTTTTTTAAGTATTATTAAGTTATAATTATTAATAGCATTAATAATTAACTAATTTAATTTTTTTAATATTTTTATTTTTAAATAGTTAAATAAAAAGAACTATTAAAATACAATATTGACAGTAGTTTTTGCTATGGTACCAAAATTGGTACTGAGAAACGGAAATTTTACGGGTATTGAAACTGTAAATTTTGTTACTATGACAACACTAGATGGGAGGCTTTAAGACCTCTCCACACATCTTGCAAATTTCAGCATTAAAACGACTGTAACAAAGTGGAAAGGTATCACTTTACAATAAGGTTTCATTTGTGAACAGTAGTTAACTACAATAGTTTGTGAACTAACAATGAGAAATATTTCCAAAGCATATTAATATTAGTTTATATAATTTCAACATTTACTAAATACATTATTAAAAAGAAAAGTTCTACCTTTTCATATTATTTAATGGACCTGAGCTAATATGAACTAACAATGAACAGTTGTATTTTTATTAATAATTAACCAGAGTTTACCATTATTTACTTAGACTGTGGTGGCCCGCATTTAATCTGTCCCACCACAGTTTAATAATGAATTGAAAATATTTTTACATTTATCATAAAGTAAAAGATCTCTAACGTTGTGTTTTGAACTAAAATCCAAATTGTGATATGGCTTAGTGTGCATATCAAGCCACAAAAAAGTGTGTGATTTATTTCAAAGCATTTTAAATCTTTGTGTGTGTGTGTGTGTGTGTTTGTGCTATTTTTCTTGATTTGATGTTTTATCATGTAATGCAATACAATTCATATATTTTGAAGTGTGACTTAAATGAACAGACACATTTTTAGACCACTGTACTGTATATACAAAATCTTTCTAACATGTTTCAACAAATGTCTTATTATTATTATTATTATTATTATTATTATTATCACTCAAAATATGAAACTATAATTATATTTACCATAATGAATAAATAACTTGAGTGTATTTCATCTTGCTTTTTTAATCACTGTATTTTAGGGAAGACGAGAATTTAAATAATAGTATAGTAGCACTCTTGGAAAGGAAGGAGGTCAGTAATACTCACTTAAGGGGCTGAAAGCGTGAGTCTTGCATCACAGATGCAGGCGTCAAGCCAAATGCATAAGGGTTTCCAATTAGGTGGGCTGGGACAGTGGGACCCCCCTTCTCTTGGGTAGAAGAAGCCTCTGAACTTAACCTGTCCCGGCTGAGTCCACGAGGACCTGGCTCGGCCTAAAAAGACAAGAGAGAAGTTCTTTCAAGTTCTTTAACACATTGAGAACAGAATCGAGTCCTGAAAGAAGACGCCTGCCTCCAAATGAACATCCAACACACCGACACACACATGCTACCCAACCCCAAGCAAACCCCAGAATCTACAGTACTTCTCAGATGTGCCTAAAACTTTCAACACCTCGTCCCCTTGGAATTATAAAGTTCTATCTGACATTTTTGTCAAAATTTAATTATTTACATATTCTTATTCTGTGATAACTTATTTACATTGTGTTTTATGTTGTGTACATTTTGTGACTTTGTAGATAAAACCTTTTTGTTTTCTAAATAAAAAGTCAAATGGAATGCAAAAACTTTGAAGCTCAATATCTCAAAACCGCTCAGAATGCAGATAGTACCTTAATATATTCCACATGCTCCAGCTCCAAACTTTTTTTTTTATCAGCCGAACACGAAATTTAGAAGAAAGCCAAGTTTGATTTTATTCAAAGATAAATGTTTCATCATAAATCCAGCTCTGTGCTTTGAGGGGACTGTGGGACACTAGCAGGACAGAGCCCATCTCTATTGTCTATTGTTCACTGCAATACAGGGTACACAACAAGTGTATTAACATATCAATACGTATGAATTAGAGGTCAATCGATAATACATTTTGCTGATAGGATAATAATGAAGAAAGGCAATAAAAAAAGATTATTGTGCTGATACTAGTAAAATTGGTAACACTTTACAATAAGTTTCATTTGTTAACAATAGTTAATGTATTATCTAACATGAACTAATCATGAGCAATACAGTTGTTACTGTATTTTTAATCTTTAACATTAGTTAATAAAAATACAGCTGTTCATTGTTTGTTTGTTACTTCACAGTGCAATAAATAATGTTAACAAATACAACTCTTGATTTTAATAATGTAATAGTAAATGTTGAACAAAGATTAATAAATGCTGTAGAAGTGCATTTCATTTATACTTCACATTAACTAATGTATTTAACTAATGTTAACGAATGAACCTTATTGTAAAGTGTTAAAGTAAAATCTAAATAAAAAAAAATATATATATTTTTTTGTATTTCCTTCCTGTGTCAGGGCAGCCAAGAGATAAAACAGTTTATTGTGTAACCAAAATATAAATAATATCAAAAAAAAACAAACAAACAAACAAACAAACATGCACATGAACATGCAACCTGAACGCGCAAATTTTTTAAAGTTTAATAATCACAATTGCTATATCACACTTCCTGTTTTTTTCAACCCCTAATTGAAGACCTCTTAAAATGACAATTAAGACATGTACTAAACATTTTTTTTTTTTTATCAGTCTGAATTTAACACATTTTAAGTACCTGGGGGAACCCTGGACAAAGAAGTATGTGAAATAAGGCAGAAGATACACTGAACACAGAGTTTATGTAAGGGCATACTTGTACCGAGGCCTGGAGTGATTGCCCCCCATCCCCACTCACCCGCTGGCCTGCACTCATATTGCACTTAACGTTCCGGGCCGGAGCATGCTTACATTTTACAACATTTACGATACATCTTCTTGTTTTGAAGAAAACAGGAAGAAAAGCGCTTGCACTAATAGACTGCCTAATAGATTTATCATTTATGCCACGCAACAATTTTCACTCGATTGTGCTGCACGTATCAGAAGATTATTACAGGGGCAGCTGATTTTGATGGAGGAATTTGCAGCTACAATTCCTGTTCATCAATAAGGTGAGAACCAGACCTGTTATAAACCTAAATATCATTATTAATTTATTTTTAATTTTTTTATTTAATTATTTATTTGAAAAATTGAAAAAAGTGTACTATCCAAATACTAACAGAAGATGTTTTATGTCATAATGATGGCAGTAGCAAACACAATATTACAATTGTAGTAGCTGTTTCATGCTCCATTATGGTTAGCGATCACACTACATGCGTACTGCGCTCGGCATACTGCCAACCTCTTCAAGCGGGCCAGGGCAAGGTTCAGCGAACCATGTCTGGGCACAATACGGAACAATCACAGTAGTCAAACGAACCAGGCTTTGGGGGTCAAACGTGCTCGGGCACGGTTCAGATCACCTAGTCTGAGTACACCCAAAGACAGCGACAGAAACTCATTCTGGTGTGACAGTGAGATGGGAAATAAGAGACAAGAAGAGAGACAGCAGAGCAAAATAACTTCCTAATAAGGAACAACATAGTGTGGGTTCCGGAAGTATTTTCCCATTCATTCCCTTCACTCTTAAAAAAAAAAAAAAAAAAAAAAAAGAGAGGACTTGATCCAAACCAACCAGCTTTAGGATAAATTACAATATTGCTAAAAAAGGTAAAGGTACAAGACGAAAGAATCATTGTAAATGACAATACAGAATATGAACAGTAAAACACAAAAAGTAGTGACTTACTGTCATTGATTATAATTATAAACAATCTACTTTACATTTATTGCAAAACACTGCAATATATAAACTGTTGAGAGTGTAGGGAGACTCATTATTTCCAGTGCTTCATGTTTAACTTTTCTGATTGGTTGATCTCTCTTTAGAATTATGGGTACAGTACAGTAGTTTTTCACCATTAATTTGACTATGAAATACATTTTAAAAAAGTAAGAAGCATATAATTGATTAACAACAGAGCTTAAGGTATGTCTGTTTTTTAAAGTCTATATGGTTATATTATACGTTCCTCTGATGAGAAAATGAATGGAATTTTCACACCTGGAACCACACTGCTGTAAACACTACGGCAAAGCCCATTTAGAGCACCATTAACTTCAGGATGCGACATCAATATGAATCACTTCTAATGTTGTGACTTACTCTCTCCCTCGCCACTTGTTGTATAACACGCTTTACTTAGCAACAAAGCAACCTCCAACCGTGCACACACATGCACCCCTTTAAACCACGTCTTCCTCTCTTAACATTACCATGATCTCTTACGGGAGGAGAGGAAGGTGTCCGATGTGTGGTCGGCCAGAAAAGTGGTACAAATGAGACAAATGAAGTCAAAATAACAGATTAAATAGGAAATCCTGAGATGGACCACTAACTTTCCCCACCCTGATCCATTTATTGAGCAAAGAACAGGCTGCTGCAGAAGGCAAAGACCTCGCGATTAACCACATCACTTTTTCTTTATGCGTGCCATGGCTAATGACATTTAACTGCAGCGTACAGAGGTTATTGAAATCCATAAAGCGCCATTAACAGAGTCTGGAGGACATTTCTGCGCCTCTCATTTAACACAAATATATAATCAAACAGAGATCTTTGGGGCTGTCGAATGCTGTGAACATCTTCCATGTGATCTTTCTGCTATGTTGGGAATCTGCAAGGTGTTCATTTTAAAAAATAAACTATGAGAGGTTGTGCTATATTTTTAGTAGTATAGTCACGATTAAAGGTGCCCAAGAACGTTCTTTCACAAGATGTAATATAAGTCTAAGGTGTCTCCTGAATGTGTCTGTTAAGTTTCAGCTCAAAATACCACGTAGATTTTTTTTAATTAATTTTTTTAACTGCCTATTTTGGGGCATCATTAACAATGCACTGATTTACACTCGGCGCCGCCCCCTTAAATCGCATGCTCTCTGCCACACCAGCTGTCGAGTATATTACAGTGCATTTACAAAGTTCACACAGCTAAAATAACCCTCAAATGGATCTTTACAAGATATTCGTCATGCATGCTGCATGCATGCTTCGAATTATGTGAGTAAAGTATTTATTTGGATGTTAAAGTTTTATTCTGAGTGAATTTGAGGCTGTCCTCCGTGGCTAACGGCTATTGCTACACTGTTGGAGAGATTTATAAAGAATGAAGTTGTGTTTATGCATTATACAGACTGCAAGTGTTTAAAAAAATGAAAATAGCGACGGCTCTTGTCTCCGTGAATACAGCAAGAAATGATGGTAAGTTAACTTTAACCTCATTTAACAGTACATTAGCAACATGCTAACGAAACTTTTAGAAAGACAATTTACAAATATCACTAAAAATATCATGCTATCATGGATCATGTCAGTTATTATTGCTCTTCTTATCTGCCATTTTTTGCTATTGTTCTTGCTTACCTAGTCTGATGATTTTGCTGTGTGCAGCTCCAGACGTTAACTGGCTGCCCTTGTCTAATGCCTTTTATAATGTTGGGAACATCATTATGCAAATATTGGGACGTACACCCCGACTGTTACGCAACAGTCGGTGTTATGTTGAGATTCGCCTGTTCTTCGGAGGTCATTTAAACCAGTGAGATTTATATAAGAAGGAGGAAACAATGGTGTTTGATACTGTATGTCTTTTCCATGTACTGAACTCTTGTTATTTAACTATGCCAAGGTAAATTCAATTTTTGAATCAAGTGCACCTTTAAAGGATGCTGTTAGGCATGACAGACAGTGGAGTATATTCACTGTATTGCATGACTGTATTGCATATTTATTATTAACCAGTTTTTACATAATAAAAATATCAAGGACACATTAAGGCCAATGCACACTGCACTGACAGACTCAGACCAGCACTGACAGTAATCAGATTCTAAAAAATAACTGTAAAAACAAAAATTTACACAGTAAAATACTGTTTTCCATCGAAACAGTAATATATCATAAAACAATGTATTCAGGGTAATATTTGACATTTGATTTGCTGTTCTTTTCTTTGCTTTGGCATTTATGGGGTTGATGTGTTGGATTACAGAAGAAAGCATGTAGAGAACGCTGTTTTTGTTGTGATCTAAGGCACTTGCTATAATCATGAATAAAAGCTTCAGTGACCGACATCTTCTGTTTTGTCATCAGTAAGACATACAACACCTTTCATTTTATTTAAAACCTGATACTGAAAATGACAATCTATACATTTTTTAGTTTATCAAAAAGGATGAACTATGATTGACAGTGTGACAAACAATGGCACATTCATTCATAATTCTGTATCTTAACTCCAAAGTAAACTTTATTTGCCACAACCATGACTTATAAAGCATATGTACTATGCATAAATGTTTCAACTATGTAATTGGATATTTTTCAACATCGGAAGTTTGCAAAACTATTATCACAAGTATAATGGCAGGGACATTGAAAATGATTTTCGTATGCAAAACTATTACCCAATCATAGCAGTGGGCGTTTACTTCCAAGTCTTGAATGCGTCATGCCCATCAAAACCGTTCGAAAGTATTTGAAAAAGAGTCAAAAACAGGATAGATAATAGGTTATTACTTGTAAATTAGGATGCTTTTTGGTGTAAAAATCTTAATAACATTATAAGTGGACCTGACTGAAAATTATCAAAAAAAAAAAAAAAAAAAAAAAAAATGCAGCTCATGACCCCTTTAATGCTGATGTGCTCAATAGGTGATTTTTAAATTGATCTCTCACATTTGAATATCACATTTTTATGGTCATACTAACTAGTTAAAAAATTCCTGAAAAACTAAAAAAAATTAAATAAAATAAAAAAATCAAAACAATAAGAGTAAATAGTAACTGTTACGCCCTCTTCTGGTCATTGACTGGATTACAAACTCTGTGTGTACATGTGGGTTTACTAGCCAGAGTTTGGTGACGAAATTGTGACAAAAGTTGACAAAACCTGGCGATAAAAAAAAAAAAAAAAAGATTTAAACAACATGTCAACATCTTCTTTTGGGCTTTGGCTCAGGTTACACTGCAGCCATTATAATTAGCTTGTGAAATCAACAGAAGTCTATGACATGTCCTCTTTTATAGAGCTATAAATGTATGTGTGTGTGTGTGTGTGTGTGTGTGTGTACAGGCCAACAGGTGTGCGGTGCGGCTTAGGCACATTAAAAATTAAGGAGGCGTGTGCTGTGATGGAGCCCGGGGCCACCAAATGCCTGGCCCCTCTGTCTCTATGTCTCTGTGGCTTTTGTCTGGCAGTCAGTCAGGCAGGAAAAGACGCCATCTGAGCAGAGGGAGGACCCCACACTTACATGACACATCTTAGTAAAACTCATACAACTATGCGTGACACCAATTGAGAAAAATCATACTGAAGTTAAAGTAAGCGGACAAGGAGACAGTTTATGATCTCTCTATATCTCTCTCTGAAGGCTTATGTAACCAGAGGGTCAGAGGTTGAGGAAGTGGGGGACATAGAGCCTCAGTTTACGGGATTAAACCCCAAGCCACCCCCCACCCCCATCCACCCCTCCCCGCCACACCATGCCACGCCACACCACACCACATGCACACACACTCAGTGATAATAATGGTTGAGCAGCAGACAGAGCACTCTTTTTTCACTGTGTGTGTGTGTGTGAGCTATGACCTGAGTACCCCTGCCCCTAACCCTAATCCTGAACTATACTGACCTAGAATCATTCAGAATGTGCGGTCAAACCCCTCCTGTCAACAGTGATGTCAGAAGTGTTCAAACAACCTCAGATGGAACAGAATGCTAATGAGGCAGATCAGAGACCAGAGTTCAAGCAGAGCGCTGCATCTCTCTCACTCTGCATCACAGATTCCCCGGCTGAACGCCAGCTCCATTTCAGTAAAAAAGGGAGCCCAGTTTCTCAGGGTGAGTGTAACAGTGGACAAAGGTAGCACATAAGTGTGACCGTAATCCATAATCAAAGTGAGTGTGCACATACTCTTACAAGCAAGATCTGCACTTGACTGCAGGAGCTTGAAGGGGGTGAGAACACAGATGTTTAGTGCCTTTGCGGGGCCATTGTTTAACACCGGGGGGGAGAGGGCGTGTGTGTGTGATGGGGACTGGTCCTGTTGTTTGGCTGTATGTCACCCAAACATATGTCACACACATTCTGACACACTGTGATTTACAAGCCATATGGAAAACCAGCACTGTGCATGTTTGATTGTGAATGTAAGCATAATTCCATAAAACAATAAAAACACTTTTTTTTTCTTGGCATGTTGCTTTTATAAAGTGACCAAAAAACCCCCCTGAATTTTCAGTAGCCATTACAGCGGTCTTCCATAACATATGATTCTTCAGAAATCATTCTAATATGTGCTCAAGTAACATTTCTAATTATTATTACAGTTTAAACAGCTGTGCTGAATGCTTAATATTTTTGTGGAAACCATTATACATATTTTAAGGATTCTCTAATGAATATAAAGTTCATTTTTTTTTGTCTTTTTTTGTTCTATCACTTTTAACAAATTTAATGTCTTTATGTTTTTAAAGGTGCCCTAGAATCAAAAATTGAATTTACTTTGGCATAGTTGAATAAGAGTTCAGTACATGGAAATTACATACAGTGGGTCTCAAACACCATTGTTTCCTCCTTCTTGTGTAAATCTCATTTGTTTAAAAGCCCTCCGAAAAACAGGCGAATCTCAACATAACACAGACTGTTACGTAACAGTCAGGATCATTAATATGCATGCCCCCAATATTTGCATATGCCAGCCCATGTTCAAGGCATTACACAAGGGCAGTCAGTATTAACATCTGGATCTGTGCACAGCAGAATCATCAGACTAGGTAAGCAAGCAAGAACAATAACGAAAAATGGCAGATGGAGCAATAATAACTGACATGATCCATGATTACATGATATTTTTAGTGATATTTGTAAATTGTCTTTCTAAATGTTTTGTTAGCATGTTGCTAATGTACTGTTAAATGTGGTTAAAGTTACCATCATTTATTACTGTATTCACGGAGACAAGACCCATCGCTATTTTCATTTTTAAACACTTGCAGTCTGTATAATGCATAAACACATCTTCATTCTTTATAAATCTCTCCAACAGTGTGTAATGTTAGCTTTAGCCACAGAGCACTATCAAACTCATATAGAATCAAATGTAAACATCCAAATAAATACTATACTCACATGATCCGTAGCATGCATGCAGCTCGCATGACGAACATCTTGTAAAGATCCATTTGAAAGTTATATTAGCTGTGTGAACTTTGTTTACACACTGTATTATAGTCAAGAGCTCAGGGGGTAGGGAGCGCGAGATTTAAAGGGGCCGTGGCCTGAATCAGCGCATAGTTAATGATGCCCCAAAATAGGCAGTTAAAAAAAATAAATAAAAAAAATCTATGGGGTATTTTGAGCTGAAACTTCACAGACACATTCAGGGGACACCTTACACTTATATTACATCTTGTGAAAGAACGTTCTAGGGCACCTTTAAAGGGATAGTTCACACAAAAATGAAATTTATGTCATTAAGTGCTCACCCTCATGTCGTTCCAAACCCATAAGACCTTCATTCATCTTCAGAACACAAAATAAGAAATCTTTGATGAAATCCGAGAGGTTTCTGAACCAGCAACGTCATTGCACCTTTCAAGGCCCAGAAAGGTAGTAAAGACATTGTTCAAATAGTCCACGTGACTACAGTGATTCAACCTAAATGTTATGAAGCGACGAGAATATGTTTTGTGCGCAAAAACAAAAAGAAAATTAACAAATTTATTCAACAACTTTCTACTGTCAGTCTCCTACACTGTTGATGTGATAAACACAGTGCAGCGCTTCTGGGTTCTACGTCAGAATGCCAACTCATTATTGGCCAGCTCCTGTGTCAGCAGCACACACATGCGTCGTGCTGCTCACATGTACATGTGTTGGCCAATACAGAGTCAGCGTTCTGACGTAGAACCCGGAAGTGCTGCACTGTGTTTACTATTTCAATTCATTTTTGGGTGAACTAACCCTTTAAGGAAAATGGTAATTTAAGGTTCCACTGAAATCAACTGTGGGAATATCACATGATTGAACGGAACCTCAGAAACAACTCTGTTAGCATGTCAGCTAAGAAACTGTCTATGTATCAGTGAGACAGTTCCCTAGGTTTTGAAACAGAACTTTTGTGTCAAAGTAAATGTTTAACTCTACCTCTCGTACAGGTCGGCTCTCGCTCCTCCACAGGCCGTTGACTGTTTTGGTGGGGGCTATAGTGACCACAGGTGGGGTACTGGGTACGCTATGGCCCCCAGGAGGCACTATAACTGGACCCATGGGGCCCCGCTTGGGTGTACTGACTGGGGAGCTGTGGTTAGTGGCCGGAGATGAGACAGGAGACGACTCACTGCTGATGGAAGATCCTGCTAAAAAGACAGGAAAGAGAAGAGAAACAGTTCATTAGTGATTTAGTAGTCAACTTCGTGTCTCCTTAAACATATGGATAAGAATGAATATCATGCTGTCTCTGTGTATGATTGTAGCTTGTAAATAAAAGCAAACTGAAACTGAAACTGAAACATTGCAAGCAAACACTGCACCAGCTTCTTACAAATGCAGTTAGGCACTTGGTACACCAGTTTCTTTTTGACTAGTACAGTTTGAAGTGGAAAGAACACACACTATATAAATACATGTCTCATGAAGGAGTGGAGAGACAGACACACAGCCTACGGCAAAAATTAGATGGAGACAGTGTATGGGGAGGAGTATTCATAAAGGAGGACAGATGACAGGATAAGCTACAATGAGAGAAAAAAAAAAAAAAAAAAAAAAAACAAAGAAAGAGAGAGAGAGAAACGGTGTGGTTAGTCCTGAAGTCTTCATTAGCATGGACATTTAGCCAATCACAGGCCAGTGCTTGATCATCGCTCTCTAAAACTGTCATCATTAGCGTACCTCTCCTATCACTCCATCTTTCTTTCAGTCTGTCCGCTGTGAGCAAGGTCTACAATGAACTCTCGCCAATGTAAAAAGTTAGCAAAAATGTGGAAGATATAGAATATTCCTCGTTTTAAAGGAATAGTTCAGCTAAAAAAATAAAAAAATATATTGTTATCATTTTCTCACCCTCAAGGATGATGTTAAGCCGAACACAGCTTCGGTCACCATTCACTTTAACTGCACATTTTTTTCCATGCAATCACTCAAAGTGAATGGTGTCCTGTGGAAGAAAATGGTCTAATTTAATATTAAGCCTTTTTAACTACTATGTACTTACATTATAAAATTAAGCAATTGTTACAAAGTACTTACTGTATACATAACTGACGTTCTGCTACTGAGCTAAGGATGTATGCGTTTTAAGGATGGGGTAGGTTAAATTACATGCAGGTACTTCAAATGTAAGTACAATGTAACAACATGCATGTACACAATAAGTAGTGTATAGATTTTTGATGCAGTACTTAAAGACACCTAATATGAAGTCATATGGTTTGGGAATGTTCATTTTGGGTGAACTATTCTTTTCATGTTAGGAATATTCCATATGTATCACTAGAAATATATTTTATATTATATTATATATATATATATATATATATATATATATATATATCTTGGCCCCCGGCAAGTCCGTGGTAAGCCAAAGCACTCATTGCATGTGGATAGTTCTGAGTCAGGGTTGAGCTACGCATGATGCAAGTCATGGCGCAGGCCCCTCGCCAGACAATGTCCACCATGGTGGTCCGGAAACACCCCTGGCTAGTATTGCTGGGATGTGTCGTCGTCAAAGTACACTTTCTCGATGCGCTCATCTCACAAGCTGGCCTAAAACCCAGCCCGCTCTGCCCGCAGCCAACCCAGTTGGGTAGCGGGAGGCGGTCCTGGGGATATGGCGACCTGAAGCTGAAGTAAACCGTTCTTTCCCCGGAGGAGGGCCGGGTGGAGAGCTCTGGTCTGTTCCGACGCTGGCTCTCTGGAGTCCAGCGGTACCCACGAAATAGAACTGTTATCTGCACCCTATGTGCCGTCTCCCATTCACACTGCTACCTCGCAGAGTCTGACCACACTCTGGGTCGCAACCATGCAGTCCGAGTCGGGTCCCAGTACTCTGGTTGCGGCTGTCAGCGTGCGAGGCCCTGCCTTGCCACGCACAGCCCCCCCTCACATCGCCAGCAGGTGGCAGTGTGATGGTGCATGCCACGCCCTGTGCGCCATCTCCCATATGCACTGCTACCTCGCAGAGTCTGACCACACTCCGGGCCGCTCCCATCTCGTCCGATTCGGGTCCCCATACTCTGCCTCGCTGCCCCACCCCCGGTGCGTCTGTGGTGCCTTTGGTCCCGCTGGCTCTGTGTCTGGAAGCATGGATAGCGCTCCCTAGCCTGTCCCGCTGGCTCATTCGTACCATCAGACTCGGCTCTGCGATTCAGTTTGCCCGGCGTCCCCCAGTTTTCAGGGGTGTCCACTACACTCAGGTGTCACTGGACAATGCACTTGTTCTCCGGGCGGAGATTGCTGTCCTCCTGGCGAAGGATGCAATCGAGCTGGTCCCTCCAGCCGATATGAAGTCGGGGTTTTACAGCCCCTACTTCATTGCACCAAAAAAGGGCGGTGGGCCACGGCCAATCCTGGATCTGCGCGTCTTGAACCGGTACCTTCACAAGTTGCCGTTCAAGATGCTCATGCAGAAGCGCATTTTCGAATGCGTCCGTCCCCAGGATTGGTTTGCAGCGATCGACCTGAAGGACGCATACTTTCATGTCTCGATTCCCCTCAAGGAACAAGGCATTCGTATTCTCAACTATCTCGATGACTGGTTGATCCTGGCCAGCTCGCGAGATCAGTTGTGCGAAGACAGGGACATGGTTCTAGCTCACCTCAGCCGGTTGGGTCTTCGGGTCAACTGGGACAAGAGCAAACTCACCCCCGGGCAGAGGATCTCTTATCTCGGTCTCGAGCTAGACTCGGTTGCCCCGACTGTGTGCGCCTCACCGAGGAGCGCATCCAGTCGGTGTTGACCTGCCTGAGTACGCTCAAGCGCAGGACAGCGGCCCCACTGAAACTCTTTCAGAGGCTCCTGGGGCATATGGCATCTGCAGCCGCGGTCACGCTGCTCGGATTGCTCCGTATGAGGCCGCTTTAACACTGGCTCCGCGGCCGGGTCCCGAGATGGGCGTGGCAGCGCGGTACACTCCGTGTTCCTGTGACACCGAGCTGCCGCCGCACCCTCATCCGGTGGTCGGACCCCTCGTTCCTGCGGGCAGGAGTGCCCCTGGAACAGGTCTCCACAGATGCCTCTGCCACCGGATGAGGGGCCACGTACAACGGGCATGCAGTGTCGGGTCTGTGGACGGGGCCTCAACTGCATTGGCATATCAATTGCCTGGAGTTGCTAGCAGTACGTCTTGCACAGGACCGCTTCAAGGAGCTGCTGTCAGACAAGCACGTACTGGTCCGCTCGGACAGCACTGCGGCCGTTGCGTACATCAACCATCAAGGTGGTCTACGCTCCCGTCGCATGTCGCAACTCGCCCGCCATCTCTTGCTATGGAGTCAGAAGCATCTGAGGTCACTTCGTGCCATTCATGTCCCAGGTGTGCTCAACTGTGCAGCCGACGAGCTCTCACGGCAGCCTCCACTTGTGGGCGAGTGGTGGCTCCAACCCCAGGTGGTCCAGCTGATCTGGCAGCACTTACTAGCACTTACTACTTACACTTACTAGCACTTACTACTTACACTTACTAGGCCAAGGTAGACCTGTTTTCCTCCCCAGAAACTGCCCACTGCCAGTGGTTCTATTACCAGCTCAGCACGGATGCCCTGGCACACAGCTGGCCCCGGGGTCTGCGCAAATATGCGTTTCCCCCAGTGAGCCTTCTCGCACAGCTCCTGTGCAAGGTCAGGGAGGACGAGGAGCAGGTCTTGTTAGTGGCTCCGTATTGGCCAACTCGGACCTGGTTTTCGGACCTGATGCTCCTCACGACAGCCCCTCCTTGGCCGATTCTTCTGAGGAAGGACCTCCTGACTCAGAGACGGGGTACCCTATGGCACCCGCGTCCCGACCTGTGGAACCTCCACGTGTGGTCCCTGGATGGGATGCGGAGGTTCTGAGTGATCTCCCGCAAGCGGTCGTAGACACCATCACTTCCGCTAGATCTCCTTCAACGAGGAGCCTCTACGTGCTGAAGTGGAACCTATTTGTTGAATGGTGCTCCTCTCGCCGAGAGGACCCCCGATCATGCTCAATGAGATCTGTGCTTTCCTTCCTGCAAGAGGGCTTGGAGCGAAGGCTGTCTCCCTCCACCATCAAGGTATATGTTGCCACTATCGCTGCACATCACCATGCAGTTGAGGGCAAGTCCCTGGGGAAACACGATCTGATCATCAGGTTCCTGAGGGGAATCCTCCTTGGCCTTCATCCATACCCTCTTGGGATCTGACCCTGGTTCTTACATCTCTCCGGGGTCATCCCTTCGAACCTCTGCAATCAGTCGAGTTAAAAGTACTGTCTCTCAAGACCGTCCTCCTGGTTGCATTGGCTTCGCTTAAGAGGTAGGGGTAAGAGGTAGAATCGTGCCTAGAATTCGGGCCCGGATACATGCCCAAGGTTCCAACCACTCCCTTCAGAAATCAGATAGTGAACCTGCAAGCGCTGCCTTCGAAGGAGGCAGACCGAGCCCTAGCTTCGCTCTGTCCCGTCTGCGCTCTGCGTGTGTACATTGACAGAACGCAAAGCTTCAGGACCTCAGACCAGCTCTTCGTCTGTTACGGAGGCCAGCAGAAGGGAAAGGCTGTCTCCAAGCAGAGGATGGCCCACTGGATAGTGGATGCCATCGCCCTGGCGTATGAATCCCAGGGCGTGCCTTGCCCGTTCCACCAGAGGAGTGGCCTCTTCCTGGGCGCTGGCTCAGGGCGCCTCGCTGACAGATGTCTGTAGAGCTGCGGGCTGGGCGACACCCAACACGTTCGCTAGGTTTTATAGCCTACGTGTAGAGCCGGTATCTTCCTGTGTACTCGCTTACACCAGCCGGTAGACGCGTTGAACTCGCTCTAAGTGTCGGCTTGCAATGCCATTCCCGCCCCCTGGGCCGGATACATGCATCTATTGACTCCAGTCGTGTTCCCCACTTGGCGAACCCTGTCGAGTTCCTCCGCCTCCCACTTCGGCTTGGACATTGCGTAGTGTCTGATGCCAGGCCAACATCCATCACTGACATTGTCTGCTGGCTGGGTTCCATATGTTGTGACTCTTCTACGTGAGCGGTCCCATATGTATAATTGTCCACGGTCTAACTCCCTACGGTGAGCCCGTGTCTTTCCCTTAGCAGAGCCAGCTCTGCTGTCACCTGTCAGATGAGTCTCCCCCTACCCAGGTGGAGCCACCCCAGGGACTCCATATGCGTACTGCTCCACGGGCCAGTCCAGATGTGTATTCTTCACGTAAACTCCTCCCCCATTGGGTAGGTAGTGGCCTCTGCAGCGTCCCCTACGGGTTCGCTTTCCCAGTGTAGTCTAGTTTACTTAGTATGTCGGAACAGCAGTACACTCTCTCGGCATAAGCTCGCCCCCTTCACCGTCCCAATTGGTGTGACAGGTGTCTAGAGCTTGCGCTGGGCACTGGAAGGTGTTTCGTAACTGTGGCACTTTATTTGGGATCCCAATTCGTCGGTCACTACTGACGTATGTCTCCGTTCCCTCCTTCAGGGAACGAGGGTTACATACGTAACCGAGACGTTTTTTTTTTCCTCTCAGCAATCAAATTTTACAAGGTGTGGAAACTATGGTACATTAAATCTCCCAAGCTTTAAGTAAAACATAACAGAGTAACAATTCTTTGCTCAAGTCGGACATGATGAATGAATGAGGAAAAAAAAGAAAAAAAAAAAACAGCTCATAAGAGTAATTTGTTGTGTGTGCATTGGCAGAAAAATGTGACTTTAAAGGTTTGGCACGATTTTGTCTTAAAAATGAAGCCGGAAAATAATCTGAATAAGAACCAGTTTTCAGTCATCACAGCCCTGTTCTTAATATGTCAAGACATTCATGGCCAGGTGATGTCTGTAAAACAGGCCTGTCTTGGTAGAAGCCATTAGGAGCTGGTGTTCTCTGCAGAAAGCTTTTAAGAGAGATGCCACAAAGGTTTCTGTCAACAGCAAAGGAGGAGCAAAGGTGAGCGGAGGTGAGGAGATGCTTGCTGCAGTAATTACAGCTGCACACCATTAAACATGTATGCAAGCAGAGAAAGAGAGAGAGTGAGTGAGTGAGTGAGTGAGTGAGAGAGAGAGAGAGAGAGAGAGACAGAAAGTGAGTCCACAATAGCAATTAGCCGCTGTCATGTCCCAGTAAAGACCCGAGTGTCTCCTCCTGTCTTGTTCAGTCAATTAACACACTGATTACTGACACACACACACACACACACACACACACACACACACACACACACACACACACACACACACACACACACACACACACACACACACACACACACACACACACACACAGACACACAGACACACACAGACACACACAGACACACCTTTCTCTTGATTAAAATTGCAATACTATGAAGATCTCATGCAAGACCAAACAACTAGTCCACAGTTCAGCCCTAAACTGAAACTTAAGCTTTTAATTGAGTGATTTGGAGCACTTTAGATGAACAGCAACCCTTGAAGCAAATGAAATACCCCACCTACTGATTCCAAACTGATTCCAAAATATTGAGCGTGAAAGGAATGGCGTGCCACTCTATAATAAGCAGAATTATACATAGTACACACAAATATATTGGAAAACAGCCTGAAAATGCCTGAATTTTTTTTTTTATATTTCAGCATTGAATGTGTAATTGTACCATAATTATTATTTTATATATTGCTGGCTTCATCTGCCATCTTATTTATTTATTTTTTTTTCACTGAGCTTAGGGCGGTGCATTATGGTATTGCCTTCTCCACAATGGAAGAATGCCATTCTACCTGGAATTTTGCCAAAATGAGGCAAGGGATGAGGCAGCATGGTTAAGTCTCCTACCTTTTGTAATGGCCTTCATTGTCAGAAGTGTGATGTCTATGATGCCTATATAAGCAGTTCTCTGTCACACAGGAGTGGAGTGACACCTGTGGTCATCACTGATAGCTGCTCATCTGCAGCCATTTCTCACTGTCTTCTCGTTTGTTTCTCCCAGTGTGACACACAGGACAGTGTGAATAATTCAAGCAGGATTGTAGTCACATGTGCGGCGAGATCTCCTCCACCCCACCACCACCCCTTTACAGATTTTTTCTCTTTTATTCAATCCGGCACACGCTCATCCATCAAACATCATCATCATCCACCTCCTCTTTCTCCAGCTCTTGTGAGTGTGGATCTGTCAGACACACATTCATATCTGATGTGTCTTTAGAGCATTAGCGCTAAATTATTGCACCAAACATCATCACAAGAGTGTGTGCGTGTATGTGAGAGAAAGACATCAGGTCTCCCTCAAGTAGGTTTTATTGGTGCCTTTTCTTTCAACTGAAACACACACAGGCAGATGGGCCTCTTATTGAAACACACATCTGAGTCAAACTGGTGTGCTTTTATGAGATGCTAATGATATTCAAATGTATTCAGTGCAATGCGTCTGTGCAAGCTGCTCTCAAAGGAAGCCGTGCCCATATATGGCCGAGAGGTTCCAACACTTCCTGTCACGCTCTGAATGCCACTGAAATGAACAGATTTCACACTGCAGAGTGAGAGTGTGTGTGTGTCGGTGTGATTAATGTGCATCTCTGCTCTCTGAGGGTTCGTCTATTAACCCACCTCTGCCTCACACTGACCACACACACACACTGATGTTTTAGGCTGCATTAGAACAGCATCAGCAGTTAATTAAACAGCCCATTTCACACCTGGTGTGAGTGCAGAACTCAACACGCCTTAGTCCATATGCTACCCCGTACACACACAAACACACACACACACACACGTGACTGTTTTGTGGCGCGCTCGCCGCTCACATGGTTCATTACTTGAAACAGCAGATATCACGACCATTTTCAACAAACACACATCAGTTCTGTTCTTCCCAAAGCTGCATCTCAATGAGATAGAATCATGTAAGAGCCTGATTCTATATGCACTCTACAATAGTCAGCAACTTCACACATCACACAAAGTGCACAAGAGACCCAACTCACAAATGATTCCGGTAGTTTTTAAATGAGACACAATACTATAAGCATAAAAATACACAGCACACAAATAGTTATTTTTATATATTGTCATAATATTTTATGAAATATAAATATACATATTAATAATATACATGAACATTTTCTATGGACACTGTTGTTATTTTCATTAGAACACAGTAAAGTTGGGATAGTTTCCTCCAAAAAAAATGAAAATTCATCAGTTACTCCAAACCTGGATGCGTGTTATTAAATGTCAGTGTTTAGTTTAGTTTTTTTTTTTTTTTTCCCCAAAGGGGTCCAATGTTTTTCAGACCACACTGTTCTTCAAGATATCTTCTTTTGTGTTATATAGAAGAAAGCTTACAGGTTTGTAACAACACGTAAATGATGACAAAATTACATTTTAGGGGTGAACTACCTCTTTAAGAAAATATTTGAACCGCCCACTAAAAAACCCTGAGAAGATTTTCTAAAAAATAAATAAATAAATAAATAAAAAGAAATAAATTAAACTGGCCTATTATCTATTCTTTTCAGAACTGAATGAATTACATTTTAACTCAATATTTGTCTTGCTTTGTCAACCATCTTCAATGGATGTTTTCACTGAGTCTGTCATAATGCATTATAGGACTGCCCTATTCTCAGACAATATCCAAATGGATTGCCCTATCTGAAGCATACTTGTGATGCTTCTTACCTTTTGGAACAGCCTTCAGATCAAGAGCGCCCCTATGATGCCTTCTACTAGTTTGTGGAACAGAGCCACTTTTACGTTTGTGAGTGTGACAGTGTGCTTGTGTGTGTACGTAGCCTGTTTCTCCAGATGGAGAGCTACAAAAAAAAAAAAAAAAACAGGGCACCCCCTACCCCCTAGGGCCACGCCTGCCGCTCTCTCCTCTCAACCAGAACTAGAAACTCACTCCTCCCCTACACTTCTGTGTCTCTGTCTCTGCTGGATAAAGGATGAGCCCTTTAATATCCAAGTCCACATGGAGCAGCTAATTAATCACACACACCACACCTGCTGTGAGAGAGACAGATTGGCTATGTACTACTAGTGTACTGCATACTGCAACTATTTTTTCCCCAATAGTTTCTAGTATGCAACCATAAACGTGACATCATGTTGCATCCAATTATCAACTCAGAAATAAATGGATATCTTGCAGTTGTAATCCATTTTTGAGTATCAGTCGACCGATATATCACCATTTTTTAATTATTGGCATCGGCTGATGAGCTTTTCTAGTTGGCCAATGTGTCGAAATCAGGATTTTAATTTTGACGATGTTGAGAAAGCCTGTGCATGAGCACACAGTGCTTACATTCTCGGCCTTTATTAGTTCACATCTCTGTTTAACAGTTCTGTCTAATATGTTGTCTTACATTATTAGTAATAGAAAGGCAATCACTGTAATGCTTTCTCATCTACCGTCAACATTCAGCAAATTAGGGCTGACCGGTATAGTTTATATAGTATAGTAACAATATAGGATGAGATAATTATATCTTTGTATAATTATATCTTTGTATAGTCTTTGGTTTTATTCACTGTCTGGTGTTGTCTTTACATTAGTGAAGCTGTTATGAGGATTCCTGCCTTCTAGATTGCCTTCTTTGACTTTGTTTTTGTAAATAAACTAAAACTGCTGCAATTTGGGATCCTCTACTCCTCTTCCCTTGCCTGCCCTCTGACAATAATGTTAAAATGTAATGTGATTTTAAAGTCGGTATGAAACTGAGGTTGCAATAGACTTTCGTCTCTATTGTGATTTATATTCAAATGAAACAGCTTCTGGAATGAGAAAAAAAAAAATGTAGGGCGAGACTTTATGTCATCCTCAGGAATTGGTTGGAGTGTAGGAAGTTGGGCATTGCTAACTACATTGAGGCAGATTTGAATGCTTGTTTGCAGTCAGTGTGGATATTTGGTCAGACCCTTCAATTTCTATTTAAACAAGTCTTTGAATATCTAATAAACATTTAATTTCACAAACCTTGCAGACTTAATAAATATTAAGTAAAATAAAGGTAAATTTCATTTCAGCAATTATTATTCATGTGTTCTTTACATTAGTCTGAGATTTATATATATCCGCTAGGGATGTCCAGATCCGATCACGTGATCGGAAATCGGGCCCGATCACGTGGTTTCAGACTCGATCGGAATCGGACGTTACCTCCCGATCAGGACTCGGATATATATGTATTGGGGTGCAACGGTTCTCCACTTACGGTTCGGTATGCACTTGCACCATGGTCCATCTCGAATGATGACGCATCTATTGGTTAATATGGTTTTTATGAAATAGCATCGTGGAAAACAGACAGAGTTCAGATAATGTATGTTTCAGTCGATGGATGCGCAAAACGTTACAACAACGATAATCAGAAAGCGTGGACAAAACAGTCACTCTTTGTAAACTGTTAACTGCGAGTGCCGTATGCTCTAATGTCCAGTCATTTACGGCGTCATCACCCGGGTGTTGATACAGGTGAGACCTGAACAGCACACGTTTCTATCTGTGTTTATCCGCCACCCTGCTCTCTAAGTCAGATATCAACATTGGCCATCCAAAATAAATAAATAAATGAAAATAAAATAAGTAAATACATAAATGCATAAATACAGACATAAATGTATAATAAATGTATTTAAAACAACAAATGTAATAATTATTATAATTTAATGAAAACATTAGCTAATTAAAAAATAACTTGAAATAAAAAAATGAAAAAAAATGTAAAATATTTGTATACAACTCAGTTTTTTATTTTATTTGTTGATTCAATAAATTTGATTAATTGATTAAATTAACTATTTTCAGTTTTGATTTCAGTGTTTCGGTAAAAAAATAATTTTGGTGCAGCACTTTTTTTTAATTTATTTATTTAGGTATTTATTTACCATTTAGTTTGTGTAGTATACATTTTTATTTCACATTCATTCACACTTATTTATTCATTCATTCTTTCTTTTCAGGATTTGTCCTCGAAAGTATGGTTTTTAACAGAACAACTCACTGCTGTAACTGCATGATAAATGAAAGTTTTGGGAAATTGGACATCAGTCTACACTCCACCTGCCATCATTCAGATCACTCATTCAACTGGACCAGTCTGTAAGCCTGCAGCCCACCTACAGCTGTCTGGACTGGAGACAAATCAGACAGACACTGGGCAGAGGCGTTTACAGAGCTGTTTTTAACAGTGCGAGTGACCTAACCATAGTGTCCATCAACGGTCTGTTTTTAAACGCCACCCACAGACGGGCCACAGAGACAGACATAATGAGAAAGAGAAACAAAGGGTGGGCAGAGTTAACACAGGTGATAGAACACTGCTAGCTGAGGGCTAGTGCTGCTGAGTATCAGAATAATGTCTCAACGCTGCAGCTTATTCTGACCAAGAACCACTCACATAAGAGACAATCTGCTCAACACTTAAAGCGACCAACCAGAGTTTGTTTTTCATGTGATGTTTGGGGGCAAGCAAATGTGTCACTTGATATAACTCTGAGAACAAAGGCGTTTTTTTATACATCTTATTCAATCAAGTCTAAGTGTTTCTATTAAAACTTTAAAAATCTGTAATAAATCTCACTAACTTTGTCAAATGTAAAGACCATCTGTAGCAGGTGTGAATGGTCAAAATTGAAATAACACACAGAACAAGAAAGAGAGTGCACAGATAGTTGTCAATATACAAAGTGGGACACAGGGGGGAAAAAACAGACAGGCTTTGACTGGGGTCTTGTAAATCCAGAGCCTTACACACAACACCTTAGGGTACATCACATTAACGTCCAGAGAGGTTGTGTTCAGAACTGGAGACATTCTTCACAGCAGGGTGCTGGAGCCATCCACCCCAAAGCATTACCTCCCTGGAGAGCTCTTCCTGGGTCTGCTAAAGAGCACTCACACTAGGAGAGAGGCAGGAGAGGACAGGAAGCATGTGGTATATCACAGATTCTGGCAGACTGTTAAAGACTGCTTCCCTGCTGAGAAGTTGTCTACAAACATAGTCTAACACCATGTTGAGAATGTGTGTGTACATACGTGTATGTACCTTCCTAAGCTACATACACAAACACCATTCGTTTGTACACAGACACGCACAATTAAAATATCTGTAGCAAGCGCCACTAATGCAGCAGGATCTGGTCCAAACTGGCTACTTCCTTAAACATTTAAAACAAATATTCTCAAAGACAGCAGGTTAAAGATGGAGGTCTCAGCAGACAGCATTTATAACCTGTGATCATCATCACTAAAACCCATCACTAAAACCAATAGGTGATCCCATTAAAATGGGAAAGAACTGTGTGTACACACGCACACACACACACACACACACACACACACACACGTTTGTTTTTGTGAATTGTGGGGACTTTCCATAGGCCGCAATGCATTTTATACTGTACAAACCGTACTTTCTATCCCCCTACCCTACCCCTAACCCTAAACCTAACCATCACAGGAAACTGTGCACACCTTTATTTTCTCACAAAAACATCATTTAGTATTTTTATTAATTAATTTACATTTTGGGGACCGGTGGCTGGTGAATGTAGGTGAACTCAGGTTTATATTACATGGTGAGCATTTGTGGTCCCCACAATGTAATATAAACAAAAGCACACACACATACACACACACACACACACTCACACACACACACACACACACACACACAAATAAACATAATATTACAACATGCAATTGAACAAAACAAAAGGCTGTGTATGCACAAGCAAACTGTGCTAGTCATGAAGGTGTAACTCTGTTGTGGATGTGCTTATCCTGTAACAACGTACTAAAAAACGGGCGAACAAAGAATTCACAACATTCTTTTACAGTAGTGTTCCCTATACGACAGATGTGGCACTTAACTGTATTTTCGTTTTCAAAGAGATTCTAATCATATTTCAAGCAATTCAAAACCATCATGGCAAACAGTGCGCATCTAAAGTGTCTCAGCTGAAGAAAATAATACATTATTTATCGGCTTTAAAATATCAGCCAAATTTTCTTATTGGGGCGACAACAATAACATTAAAAATGAACATTATATTGATACATATCTGATACCGATATGGTGGCTGATATATCATGCATAGGAATGTAGGAAGACAACAAGGCACTAATCTCATAATTTTTTTAAGGCAGCACAGTAGTATTGACTGCTTAAAATATCCCACTATCCTGTGTGTTTGATTCAGTGACAAAATGGCGTCTTTGGTTGTGTTGTGTTTGGTGGTTCTTTCTTTTCTGGCCAAGTTTTCCACTTTTGATGTAATTTCTAGTGAGAAATTAGCATTGTAGTAATAAATCTTTGCTAAGGTATCATCCAAAGCAACATTTTGTTGTAGATCATTAAACCTTCATCCAGGAACTGGGTTGAGAAGCACTGTAAAACATATTCAATATACAACATTGCTCAGCAATCATAAACAATTACTTGTAACTAACATAAAACCTGACCAGAACTTCCTCCAAACATGTTAATGTGTAGCATTAGAAATAGCAACATGTACATTTTCAGCTCAGTAAACAAAGATCTTTCACCAAATCTCCACAGGGACCTTGAGAGCCAACAGCATCAGATCATGACCCGAGCCATGAACTATTGGCGCTGGTGAGATGATGTCTCAAGTGGGTGAATAAACCAGGGATTTTCCGGCACTGAAAATATTTTGGGGGCTGCCAAAAATAATCTTTGTCCCGCCAAAGATAATTTAATGTGACGATACCTGACGTTCTGTAGCACTGGTACCCACTGATAGCCAGCTGCTTTAAAACACTCCTGTGAGTGTTTGTGTAAGCACTCTGTGAAGAGCGTCTAATGATTCTATTTACAATGTATTTTTGCAGCGTTCAGTCATATCTGTTGAGCTCGTGAATTCAATGACCAATCAGAGGTGTTTAAGTTAGTCTGAATCTGCTCACCGCTCAAAACTGTTTTTGTTCCGAGCGAGTTCTGTATGCTCGTAAATCCTTTCATTATTACTAAAATATAAATACGATGTCAATAAAAGATTCACTGCACAGCATAGACAGGTTCATTGATTATAATGGGAGTTTTGGCAATTGTGCAGCTTTGTGTACTTCGCGTTGTAATTAACAGCTTCTGCGATTATAATAGCAATGATATTTGCTCGGTTTGTGCATATAATTTTAATTTTGCATGTTGCTAACTATGCATTGCAAGTTTCTAGATTGACAACCGCTTTTAAATGCGTGATTGAATCCGATTGACAGTGATAAACATAGCAATGTACAGAACAAAACAATCTGATACTGTATGTCAAATGACCTGTGCATTAAGTCTTGTAATGTGCAATTTGTTACTTTGTTTTTCATTTTATTACTCTTTTCAAAGCAGTCACTCAGTGACTTTTACATAAAAATTTACAGATTTTTAAATATAAAATAGTTCTAAGCACTTTGTTTTATGATCTGTCCGGACAGTAATTATTTTTTATTTCATGAATAAATCGGATGATTTGGATGAAAAATGAATAAATAAATAAATAATGTTAACATTAAAAATGGCATTCTTAGCAATGTTTCTTAGCATTCTTGGTTTTACTCTCAGTACTGGGCATGCAGTTCACATGGGTAGAGTAGGGGTGTGCGATATTCACAAAAAATTATCTCTCGATATTTTCTGAGAATTTGTTGATAGCGATAATCAGACAATATTTTGCTGAGTGTGTTATTGTGCTAGTAAATTGGCAGGTTTAGGACTGCTGTGGACAGCTGACTCTAAAAGGTTTGGTTATTCTTCATATTTTGTGTGGTGGTTAGCTCACAGCAGTGACAGAAATTATATTTTCCTATAAGTTTAAATAGATTTTTTACCTTTTATCTCATTATCTGCATTTTTACCTTTATGAGGGCAATTTTTTCTAACCTAATTAAAAGTAGCCTATGCATCATTTATTATGTCAAATTATTACATTTTATCAAATTCAGTTAGAATAATAAGACACTATAGGGCTGTTACCAATCAAATGAAATCAGTATCAATAGAATTCCAAGCAATGCAGAGGAAACATGGAAACTGCATCTTAAGTGGCATTTAAATGCATTTACACAGACAGATTAATGCAGCTTAGAGGTGTCAAATGCATTTAACCTGCAGTTACAAATGCATACATATTGTTTTGATGTTTTAAAAATAAAATAATGATGATATATGGAATTATTTTAAAATGGAATACTCAAACAAGGGCATTTTTACTGCATTTTAATAGAGTAAATCACAACGCAGTTGTCTAACCTAAATCGAAAAGGCTACAACACGCAGTGTATGGTTTTTGCAAAGTGATGGATAATACTTCATAATGTCAGATTGCACATCATTAAAACAACAATTACGATATTATCATAGACGATATATATTGCACACCCCTATGAAAGGGTACTTTGTACTGTGTGTGGATGGCTGTGTTCGTCTGCCACCACCGAAGACCATTTTTTGACCCAGGAAAAACCCTGTAAACATGACCAGGACTTGCAGGAGAAGTAAACTCGAATTATTAGTTTGAATTCCACTAAAGGGTAATTATCATAGCAATAAAGAGTTATATATGATAAATACAATACCCAGAGTGCATCTAAGTCCTTGGAGCACTTACACATGAGTCAAGGATCAAAAGTCAGGGGGTCGCGGCTTACCTCGGGGTTCCTCTGCCTGCTTAGCCAGCTTGCGGAGGGCGGCGGCAAATCCCGAGTGGGCGGATTGAGACGCAGGACTGCCATTGGGCACAATAGAACCGTTGAGGGGAGACGGGGTGAGGGGACTGACAGTCGCCGTGGTGCGGGTCGCAGTGGAAATCATGCCTAACGATGGTGACTTTGGCTCATGGCTCATGCCTGAGAGAGACGGAGAAATGGAGCGAGATATTAGTAGCAATAAACAGGAAATACATGGACCCCACACTGAGGGGTTGACTCATGGAGGTTGTAAACAGCCTGACACAAAAACACTGTCCTCAACAGCTGCAGGACAGAGGTGAAGGAGAAGAGGTCAAAGGTTATGCCCAAGGTCAAAGGTTGTTTGTCTGTGAGGATTCACACACACTCTCAGAGTCTGTACCAAAATACAAAAACGTTAACAGATTAAAAATGCTATACCTCATTTACACTGATTAAACAAATCATCATAAAAAAAAATAAAAATAAAAAAAAATATCCGACCTGACTAGAATAAGAATAGAGGAACACGGCATGGAAAAATGAAGGTTACCATATCTAATTTATTATGTGTCACAGAGAGAGAGACAGACGTTTCTCACTGATGTACTGGTGCCCAATCAGGCCCTGTTCTGGCCAGGCATCAATGAAAGCCCTGAATAATTAGACTGGTTTAGGGTCACCTGACTGTGATCAGATGTATTTCACAGGAACTAACTATAAAATTAAATCTGAAATATTTTGCATAAAATGAAATCAAAACTAAGACTGCAAAATTTACTCAAATATATATCTTCTGCATTCATTCAGAGAGAATGAGCAATTCTCTGTTCTCTGTATCTTCTATCAACACAATATGCTTAAGCATATATAATGTAGTGTTTTCAGTGTGTGATGCTCCACACACACACACACACACACACACACACTCCAGAAATGTTCTGTGTTCAGCTCTCAAGCATTTCAATATTTTATTTGTAATAGAATGCTTCTGAAAAACTACCGTCAAATACACTCAGTTTTCTAACAGCATAAAAGCTTGGTTTAACTGAAAATAAATGGACAGATATATATTACCTCTGTGTAATAAAATAATAATAATAATAATAATAATAATAATAATAATAATATTAATGTACATTTTAAGTTTTAATAATTATCATTATTATTATTGTAACATCATAAAAAGTAAGATGGGGGGAATCGCAGATCCACCGCCATTTCAGTAAAACAGGGGCGGGTGGCAGAGAGACAGACATACAGACAGGCAGACAGACAGAAAAGCTCTCTGAAGACCTGTTCACCCACTGCACTCCACACGAACCGCTCAGAGTAATTAATAATGAAAAACAACAGCAGCAGCAGCACTGAAACACTGATCTTCATACTGATCCATCGCACACAGCACAGATGTAAAGCGCTACTGTTTTCACATTCCAGCTCACAGATGCATAATGGGAGGGAGTCACAAACACACTGGCTCTGAGAACAATCACAACACCTTTACATTAACATCACACACACACACACACACACACACACACACACACACACACACACACACACACACACACACACACACACACAAGCACATAGCCTGTCTGTCTCAAGTTTACTTCTTTGTTCAGTTCACAAACTGTCGCTCTTACAAAGACTGTTTGGAGCTTATCTAACAAAGCAACACACAAAATCCCTTTTCGTCAAGTCAAATGTTCAGTGTAGCAGCTGCTGCAACGTCACATGACCCTCCTCTCCACCCATAATTCCTCTGCCCTTCTGAGATAAAAGAGAAAGAGAGACAGAGGGAGCCCCATGTCTTTCTTTCTCTCTCTCTCTGTCTGTGTGTGTTGAGGAAAAAACTGATCCAGAGGTGGTGGCATGTTCAGACGTGCTCTTCTATTGCAACAACCTCCTTCCCCTATCTGTGTCTCGTTCCCTCTAAAGGCACATCTGTGCTCCACCTTCTACATAAACTGCAAGGCAGATGAGAACAAGCACTACTGGCCAGTTCACACAGAGAACGACTTTTTAACACAACAAGCCTTTTCATTTAAAAAAAAAAAAAAAAAAAATGCATGGACCTCTTTACGCTGGTTGTGAAAAATTGTGTCATATAGAAAGAAGAAATCAAGAGAAAAAAAAAAAACCTCATAGAATAACCCATAGAATATCACAGTTTTTGTCGCTCTAACATATAGAATGCACCTTGTGTAATTGATTAAGAATCTTGTTTGGAAACTTTGTAACAATTCTGAGAAAAAAATTGCATCACAACCAACAAACCTGAAACTACTTCATAGCCATGCACGGCAGTCATACAATAATCAATATCCTTTAAAAAAAATGTGTCAACAAACAAACATCTTAGTGAGGACATTGCATAGACTTCAATTGATTTTATTTAGGCCAATGATATTTTCTATCACCTAACCCAACCCCTACTCCTAAACCTACCCATCACAGAAACATGTGCAAAACACTAGAATTAAATAAAACACCTTTTGGCTGATTTATAAGCCTTTTAAACTAGTGAGGAACAGTTAAATGTCCTCAGTAGTGGGTTGTCAAAGTATTTCACAATATATATAAGTGAGGACATTTGGTCCTCACAAGTATAAAACAAAGTACACACACACACACACACACACAGACTGTAGCTACCTAGAACTAAAGCATGATACACTTTCAGGTATGTTGGCTCTTTCAGAGCCTAACCATAATTTTCACTGGTGATTTGTGAGATCAGGCCTTCACGATTAGCCACGATAAGCCCAGGGATGCAGGAATAAACTCAATTAATTTAAGTTGTAAAAATTAGTTTAGTTTCCATTAGTTTCAACCTGCCAACACAAAAGCGGGGAGTTGCAGGACATGAAGGGTTAAACAGAGGACTAGAAGTCATCACCGCAGGCCACAATGACTCAGTTCTCTTTCCTCTTTTCGATGCTCACAGCTTTCTCACAGAGAGATAAAGAGAGAAGGCAAAGGAGAGACTCATCTCAAAATAACAACATGGCTCATTCTGCTGCACGCACACACACGTTTGTTTTTGTGAATTGCGGGGACATTCCATAGGCGTAATGGTTTTTATACTGCACAAACCGTATTTTCTATCCCCCTACACTACCCATACCCCTAAACCTAACCATCACAGAAAGCACATTTTTACTTTCTTAACAAAAAAATATTCTGTATGATTTATAAGCCTTTTGAAAAATGGGGACATGGGTAATGTCCTCATAAGTAACCCTCTCCTTGTAATACCCATGTCATACAAATGTGTGTCCTTATATGTCACAAAAATGCGCACGCACACACACACACACACACACACACACACACACACACACACGCATGCACACACACACGCAGTTCATGATGTAAAACTGTAAAAACATCATCAACCAATCAACCAGGATCTTTTTACTTGTTATTTATTCTATGTAATTATCAAATCAAACTAAACCATTTACTTGATGATACCTCTCTTTTTTTGTATAAGCTATTACTTTTAAGTATACTTAGATGTGAAATCATTAAAAATGCCTTAAGGGTGTAAGGGGTTAACAGTGACAGTCAACAGAGAGTTTACATATCACTCATAGCTTAAAGCTTATAACTTAAAGCTTGAATGATCGGGATCGATACCGATCATGATGACAAGAAATTGGTAGTCGGGATTGGCTGCAAAAATCCTGATCGGAGCATCTCTAGTTTAGATTGGATATCTTGTTCACTGTATTCATCAGATGCTGAAGATCTACAGCAAATGCAATAAAAGCACTGCATCAAGCCAGCTTTTGAATGCTAGTTGTTCCCAACTGTACTGAATCATGAAAGTGTCTACTAAGATTTTTTCTTACGTTAATGTTTAATAATCTATACTCATGATACCTGATCGCCTGTTCACTGTAAGACTCTGCAGAGCCGCTGCCTTTTAGACACAATCACAGGCCACAGCATAACAAAGCACACAAGGGCTGAGTGAGCAGCCCACTTCTGACCTGACCATGCGTAAACACACACAGAGGCAATAATCCCAGTGGCTCCGCTATGCTGTGGCCTACTGCTGAGATAAGAGGTGTGCTGCCCTGGAGAGCATTTAATCTTTAACCAGCAACGGATTTGCTTATCAGCTCATTAAAGCGGTCCAGATCTGCAGGACACAGCTATCTACTGTCATTCATCTGGAATTACCCATGTGTGTGCGTGACTCAGACTATCATGGCCCTCGGGGAGAGTGTGTGAGGATATACAAACAGACATACAAACACATGCTTGACCCTGAATGACTGGTTTTATCACTGCAGTCTGAATAGATGAGATGACACACAGAACCAGACACACACACACACAAACACACTTGCTCAAAAGGGAAACAGTCTTCACAAAATCAACACAACACTCCTCTTTCCACAGAGCACTATCTGCAACTGCACACAGACTCATCTTTGTTACACACACATAGCAGTGAGCTGCTCATATACTGACCCACACATGACAATTTCTCCTTTTACAAACAGAGGAAAGACCTGCTAATGCAGGGGTTTCTTTTTCAGGCCTAGGACCTCTTGGTGGATAGAGAGAGCATGGACCCCCAGTTTAAGTCTATTATACAAAGACTACAATTACATGCGTATGGTACTACATTGATCTATTTATGTACTTGGTTATGATGAGTACATTGCAGAAACTGTAAAATATACTAGTTCTCCTGTCCTATTTTGTCCAGTAATCAAATTGCACCTGTGATAAGAGAGAAGCACATTATGATGAAAAAATGAGAGTTGAATTATGAGTTATATGACAATTCAAAAAGATCACTCATGCTTTCTGGAGATATATATAACACCAGATATGTCACTGATAAATACTACTGGAGAGAGAAAAATATATGAGCTACTTCAGCCGTGCAGCTTTAAACACACAGACACACACACCATATGACATTCAGCTGATCTGGCAGCTGGCTGTGGCACTTCCAGGTGGTTCATAATGAAGCCTTTCTCTTTGTGTGTGTGTGTGTGTGTGTGTGTGTGTGTGTGTGTGTGTGTGTGTGTGTGTGTGTGTGTGTGTGTGTGTGTGTGTGTGTGTGTGTGTGTGTGTGTGTGTGTGTGTGTCTCATGCAGACAGCCTATTGAAGACAGCAACAGCAGAACAACAGTGTGTGAGCACTGTGGGGAGTGAAGAATTCTGCCTTTTTGTGAATTGTGTGGGTGTAGAGGATTTTGGGCCACCACTGTTTCTGCCCCTAAGGGTTTCCTGTCAGCTGAGGACAGTAGACCAGTGTGGGCATTACCGGGACTGAGCTGTAAGTGATCAGGTGACGTTAAAATCCTCCAAACTGCCCCACTGTTTCACCCCACCCGCATGACCCTCGAGCCCTCCAACACATCAAGATGAGATGGCCGTAGACCTGGATAACACACACAGAGTGAACACTATGCGGTATGAACTGTGGGCCGATAAGGCAAGGTCTGGACAAGTGTGTGTCTTATCTCTGGCTTCAGTGCTGCTCACGCGGCGTTTGTTTAGCCATGTCTTATCGCCACCAGAGGGATTACAGCAGCTACTGTCACACAATGCTGTTGTGCTCTCGACGCTCACGGCCAAAACTGCTGCTGTACTGCTGACGTCACAAACACAACAGCTCAAATCCACTAAGCTTTCCATCCAGAGCCCCCTAAAACTTATGGCAACCAAAAGACCCCACAATTAAACAACTGAATAAATCTCTCTTCTTATTCATGCTATGTATACCAAGCACTCACAATGATTCTGGTGAGCACATGAAATTAAGCCTCAGTCATGCAGAATAACACAATGATTTTAATGAGCATTTTATCTGGCCATTCAACTTTCCCGAATACCATGTCTCATCTAGTTTCATGGTCCTTACTTGTTTTCTGACTTGTAAATTTGAAAGTAGAGACTTTCAATAACTCTGTTTTAAACTTTAGCAGCAAACGTTTTTGATGTTAATGTTCATTTATTTGTGTTCATTTGTTTGTGTCATCCCTCAAAAAACAAGTATCCTTGAACTCGCCTTTTTTTTGTCTAGACTTTTAATGTGCTTTACAGTTTGCATTGAGACACAGTTTGGTTGAAATTATGTACCTCTGACTGAAAAAAAATGTAGGTAAGCCCTTTATGAACAAATACATAAACAGTGAGAAGTATTAAAAATGGTATTAACAAATAATTGCACAGCCTTGACACGTGTGACCCAATCAATTTAAAATCAAGTCCCGCTCTACATTATTTCCAGCTTATTCTATCAAATTAAGCAGTTAAATTATGTGTTGTGTTTTCTTTAAAGCAATAAGCTCCTGTTTACTGTTGCATTGCACCGTATCAAATTCACTCTTGAAAACACAATTTCTCTGGCATGTTTTAGTGACACAGACGCTGCTGAGTCTGATACGAAGGTGCTGACAGTTGAAAGGTCTGGTTTCCAGGTCGTGGACGCTGAATGCTGCAACATGTCGAGGCTGATCTGGTGTCAAAGATAACATCAGATAACAGCTGTGAGCCGGGGACGCCCGTCACCGCCTGCACTGCACATTACCCAGCATGCCTGAGCATTTGCATATGCAGGGCCAGGGCTGTGTTTGACTAGGGCGGATAGGCAAATCAGAGCAGACTCTCTCTGTGAGCTGAGGTCGTCGCAAGATTGAACGATATGTAACTGACGGTTGCTTCTGTGCATGTGTGGTCTGTTGTGTGACTGCCTTGTAGCTACAGCTTGCACACAGGAAGTGCTCACTTAGTTGGTTTCTATTCATATCTACACTATGTGGTTTGGTACAGCCACACAAAACCAGAAAATAAGTGTGTGCTCAATGTAGTCAAATACAGCCCCCAGAGGGCGCTATCATGTATAAAGCTAAAGGATACATGTGGGGAAAACACTGGAGGACAGTGTGAAACTAGAAACATAACCATATAAAAAAACTTTCAGTTACAATAACTCCCTTTTTGTGTTTACTCATTTAAATTAGAGAATATGAAAGCAGGTGTTAGTGAAAGCACATGGTTATGCCTCTAGTTTTCTTATCATGTGGGCTGTTCATATAACAGCTGACATTTAATGGTTGAATGAGTGAAAGCAAAACACGTTGCATCTGATGAAATCCATGCGATTACCGTAGAGATCTGTTGAGACTCATCACAGAACATCAAACGCAAACACAAAGAAGAAAAGAGGAAGTCTGTCAGAAGTATACTGAAAGTGCCTCATGGTTAACAAAAGACAGCAAGGCTAGAGGTGTGAAATACACAAAACAACATTTCCACAGAAAGCTTATCTGCTTGCATTTCGTTGTATTTTAGCTATTTAACATTATTGTTAAATAATGCTATTAATTTCCAACCACTTTAGTACATTTTGAGTAAATACTGTGTAAATTATGTTTAATTTTAGGCTATATGCCAGGGGTATCCAATCCTGCTCTCAGAGGGCCACCATCCTCCAACCCCAATTAAACTGGACCAGCTAATCAAGGTCTTCAGGATGACTAGGCATATGTGTTGGTAAAAGGCTGGAAGCTGACTCTACATGAGCAGGACTGGACAGTTTAAATGTCAGAAATGAAAAGTAATTGCAATTGAATGTCAGTTTGAAGAGTAATTCCAACTCTCTACAGTCTGTACAGCTGTACAAAAACAGCTTGATACTGCAAACTGGTATTTGTTATCATATTAATTTTCATTTATTATTTTCATCATAATCATAAATACTTTGGTTTGTAGCATTTTACCAGATACTGCACTGTCATTCTTCTAGTTATTTACCTGCAGAACTTCCCACACATAGACTTTACTTGGACAGGCCGCCCAGGTGTATTAACGGCCACCCAAGTATATTTGGAGACACTTTTTAGCCGCCCGAGATAACCTCCCCTCGTACCTAATCGTTCTGTGTGCACAAGAATTGTTAACTCCCGCTGACATTCCCATGTGTGCTGCAGAGACGCGGTGGATATTTCACAAAGACAGGGGGATTTTTTAGGGATTTTTTTTAGGGAATTTTAGGGATTGATAAAACATAAATCGCGATACAGCCTATTGATCATTGAACTTCAAAAGACTATGATTTCATAAAAAAAGAGAGCTGCACGTTGCAATGTCACAAGGAGGCCCTGTTGTGTGTTCTACAGGCTCGCGCAATAGCGATTCAGAGAGTTTCTCAATTAATGATTAGCGCACATTCATGCCAAGCAATTGCTAATGAACTCGAGTTGATGAATTATGACAATGTCTACTTTATGGCCTTTATATAATATGTTTTAGATGGTTGTAGGAGATCACATTTTATCTCTTTTATCTGAAGGATCAGCCCGCAACAGTATAGACATTTCAAAATAAGAGTCCTGGTGTACTTCAGGCTTGTTTATAATTAAAAGTCACATGCTATGTTTTTTTTGTTTTTTTGTTTTTTTTCTGGGCGTTACTATAAATTGTATTTAATTTGATTTCCACTTAATTCATAATAAACTATTGTAGCCTCTGGCTGGGATGCCTAAGAACAGACTAAGAATATTATTTGACACACATTATTCAATATAAAAATTTTACAAGTATCAGTAAAATCTGTGTCCCATTCACTGAGAGAGACACAACATGACAAAGCAAGGAGAACTCTACAATTTAAACACTGTAATTTTGCATAATTTACAATGCATAAAATTAGTATGCAATTAAATAAAATAGTAGCCTTTGCAATTAAAATGAATGTCAATAAATAAAAATATTGTTACAAAATCACACATTATCTGTTTTTGTCACATGTAGAAGACCATTTTTGTGCCATGAGTAATAGGAGGATTTTACACCTGGCTACCACCGCAAGTATATTTCAAACCTGTGGGAAGCACTGACCTGTATCAGCTAATGATTCAGATGTCTTGCACATTCACAAAAAATAGCTTACCTCCTTGATACAATATATGGTCAATATGTGAATGTTTAACTGCTATAATTAATGGCCATTTTATAGAGGTCCCATTTTCTATACTGTATCGGCCATTGAAAAAAAAAAAAAAAAAAAAAAAATTGCTACATGCACAGACATGGAGGGTAGTGTGCTCAAAGATCTCAGGATACGGGTGAGAGTGCTCGTTTGGTTCCATGAGGATAAAGGCTAAGCGCTGAATGAATAAAGGAGTAAGAGGGAGGGGACAAGGGTTCGAGAGGGCAGCAGGGGGTGCCTGTGAGCTTTTCAGTGGGGGTTTGCCCTCTGCAACGGCCCACAGCAGACAGGTGCTATAGAACATGTTGACACAGCTGCTCTGCCACTTCCTGTTGATCCTTCTCAACAAGAGTGTCCATCAGCAAGCCTGAGGACCCCCACGTGAGCACCCAAAGAGAATACCCAATTATTTCAGAAAATCTGTAGTCCATAAGAAGAAGAAAAAACCTTGGCAGGAAAACACCTCATTACTATCAAACCCGCCTGCAATTTTGGCAAACATCTCTTTGAGAGAGCTGCACTGAAATGCTGTTCTGTGCCCTTTCCCACTGCCATCAGAGTAAGGTCATAGCTTTGGGAGATAGTCAAATGTGAGTTCAGAGAAGGCAAATGCGCCGTGCCTCCTCCAGCATAGGGCTATGGAAACACATGCAAACGCAAGGGGTGTGTTTGCGACCGCTCTACTGGAAGTCTTTTCAAGGATTTGGTTGTGATGAGGACATGCAAAATTGGGTCAGCCCTTTTCTTTAGGCCCTGAATGTAAACACCAGAGATTACAGCGGCAAGCTTAATTACTTTTACAAGATCCACAGCTGCCTTTTACTGCCGACAAACTGTCACCGTGTTCCAAAAGTTAAGAGCAGCACAGCACATTTATTAGTCATTAGAAGAATAGAATAAATAAAATCAGAAAAGACTATTTTCCACAATCGAACAAATAACTAAGCATATGTACCAATTATGTACTGCTGAAAATATTCTGGTACCCCTTTATGTAAACGACAGTAGGAAAATGTTCAAGCAGATTAAGCGATCAGGTTGCTTTTCAGGAACATTACGTTATCTTACAATATGTAAATGAATAAACTCAATAAAGCAGCTGTGTATTACCATGGAAGAGTGTCTAAACTCTGCCATTCTACACACATCTCCAACACGCATTTTCAGCATGAATTCAGTACATTATTACACGACTATCTCTCAGTCTGAATATGCACATGAGCCAAAATCCCATTTATAAATAAATAAGTGCATGGACTTTTGGTTACTATAGGTCACATTTAGACAAATCGAAAGTAAAAATAACATTATACTAAAACAACAACAACAACAAAAACAGTCGGTTCATTAGACACCACTTCAAGTTATGAATGAGTAATGGGCCTTAATAAGCTTACTGTTAATTATATTAAACTGAAAACAGAACAGCAATATATGGCCATGTTTCAAAGCCCTCTGAACTCTCAATTTAAAAAGCAACATTTTGAGATATCATAGTAACGTAGCATCATCAGCCGCTGATTTATGACGTCCTAAACTGCTGCTCTCTAGATAGGGAGCGGACTAGGTTGATACACAGCCCTCGTTGACTCTAATAATCGCTGCCCTAACATATATCCTTATATTCAGAAATAATAATTCCAATCAGACCCTACTGAGAAGATGAAATGTTTATTTTTACGAAAAATGAAATCAAACACACACACACACACACACACACACACACACACACACACACACACACACACACTAAACAATACATACTCGAGCGCCAGCGCGCACACAATACACACACACACACACGCGCGCGCGCGCGCACGATGAGCGCTGACTCTCTTTATACTGCGACGGTTCCTTCTCTCTCTCCCCTATATAAAGCCATATTTACACTATCATTCTTTTAAAGAATATAATAAATAAATACATATACAATCCTCTCACCTGTAAAGAAAGTAAAATCCTATTTCCGTCTTATAAATGGAAAGGAGACGCGTTTATCCATCGTATCAGAGCGCTCGGCAGTACATTGTTGACACACTCGTCGACGGAGAGCAGAGCGGAGCCGGTGAGGGGAGGAGCTTCCTGTCTGATGTGGGCAAGGCCTACGTGAGGAGTTTCCCGCCTCAGGGAAGCGACGTAACCAATCCTCCTACATCAAGTAGGGTGCGTGACCGCACGCTACTAAGCTACGTCAGCGTGACTAAATTGATATTCATGAGATAATACTTCAGCATAGTGAGGAGAAGGGGGAGGGGTAACGAGCACCTGCTCTCATGGGCCGGGCGCACCCCACATTAAGTGGCAGTGTTTCGAATTAAATTCTCTTCATACAAAAGGAGAAATAACAACAGCCCAAAAAGACTACTACACTTAACGGTGTATAATTATATGATTACAATTTATTATATGTAATGTAATATAGGCCTATATTACAATATATGCAATTCAATATATACGTTACAATATAACTTCCTGTAAAGCTGCTTAGAAACTTTTGAAAAGGGCTATACAAATTAATATGAGTTCAAGTGAGATTCGGTGAAATGAGCAGCAGGGGGCAGCACATCCTCTTCCTCATCAGGGACTCTCAATAAAATAAGAGTTCATAACATCCTTAGAGACACTGTCAGTGATACTACAGCATTTTCATCACACACATTTTCCTCACATATAAAATACACACATTCAACATTATGCACACCTGGTATAAGGCGTTTTACACTTCCCACGTTCATTAAAAAGTATATATCACCTATAAATGATTAAATACAAACATAATAGTAGTTATTAAGATCGATGTGGTTTGGAATTGGCAAAATGTGCTTGGAAAAAAAAAATATTCAGGATATCAACTTGCATAATAATTATGCACACACTGTATAATGCTCAACTAGCTACATCAGCTTAATTGCAAAGATGCAGACTTCTTACAGTCTTGCTAGTGAACAGCATGGCTATATAGGTCCATCAGCCTTAAACCAGAACTAACAAGCATAAACCGCAAAACTTGTGTCTTTTTTAGCAGGGCAGATACCTGTTTTGAATCACATTTAGACCTTGGTTTATCAGCTTGTCAGCTACTGCTATGACTGGTGTATTCATAGCAATATGCATCAATGTAGGCTACATTAAAGTGAGACAAAACTTTTACTTCTGTGGTGTCCTGAAGGTATCAGGACAATTAAAAACCTACCAGAAGAATTTAAACATTATGGCTTGTGCTTTTTCATTTCTGATGGGGCCATGCTCAAGAACCTTTTTTTCTTTTTGCAAGTGGATTAGAGAGAGGAAATGTGAGGCTGTCTCTCACTGTGACATTCCAGAGAGCCACCCACATCTCAAGCAACTTGACCGGCACTTCCCTGGGATCTGAGCCAGGGGAATGTCTAAGAGACACCCTTACTCTTGTCAAAACATTAGAACACTCTCCTGAGCACCAGATCCTCTGTGAGAGTGTATATGTATGTAAACACAAGATGTCAGCTTCAGCTTGCTCATCTCTCTGAAAAGCCTTTAGCCTTTGTGTCGCCAAGGAGAGTAGGTTCAGTTGACGACATAATCCTGAGAAATGTGCCGTGTGATGTTACGGCTTTAATCATCTGCATGCCTGCAAGACATCCACACCATCCAGAAATGAGAGGGTTACTTTAAAAAATATATTCAGTACAAATGACTAATTACCAGGTCCAGATGGATTCTGAAGACGTTTTTCTCACATTTTCTGTGCTGCGGAATAAATGGTGAAATATGTTAAACTGACTCTTGTTGTCTGCTTAACCTGAAAATACATAAGTGGGTCAAAAAGAACCATTTTGGGGACATCATTGTACATTTTAACTCCCACTGTCACAAAGCATATCTGTTATCTGAATTGTAAATGAATACAGCACTTATTCTTGTGTAATAATCATCGTTCGTAACAACGGCCTATGTATTCCGTTACTCCTCGAGCCAGCATGTTCTGTAACACGCAGCATCAAAAGCCACAGCGGAAAGAAAGAGAGGTCATAATGTATGTGAAGTAGGCTAATTCATTATGACATTAAACATTCATGACCTGAAAGATGCTGTGAGGATGTTTTCCAAAAACACACATTTACATTTTATATTCCACAGTGTAAAGTGCGTTCAGCTCAGCCTGGGGTCTGATGCATCAAAATCTCCCCACACATCCTGTAATTTAGATCCGTCTGTCTCTCTCTGGCTCTGGCCTGGGGCAGCTTTCTCTTAATTTAATAAAGGGCTTAAGCTTCAACCCGCTTTTGAAGGATCTTACTGCTATTAAATTCATTACAATATATCACCCACTGGAGACAAGGCTGTGGGCAGTGAGTGGCCCCTGAAATGAATTAATGAAGAACTCAAAAAGAGAAAGAGAATATCTGCCTCTGATCCACCCTGCTTCAGAAGTCTCACATCATATCAATACATAAAGGTAACGATCTCCTAGTAGTCTATATATAATTGTTCTCATTACTGTCATAAAATCCAATAATGCTGTATAGAGCTCTATCTACATACATGCGTGTATCCTTCACAGATGCCACACCCTTGATATACTGTTTAACATACTTGGCTTTCACATTAAGCTTAACTGTGTTTTAATAGGATCTGTGTCTCAATCCATGTTAATCACTTTTTTTTTTCTTTTTCTTTTTTTTTTTTTACATATATGCAAATTAACTCATTGAGCATTAACCCAGGGTTTACAAATATACAGTTTGAAATATGGAATCTAGACTACCAAGAATTAATTACTAAACCAGAAAGTGAACAGTGTTAAACATGAACAAAATAACCCTGGATTATATTAAAAATGACACAGGCATTACTACATGGCATCATAAACTCAACTTTAATGTCTTTCCTGACTTTTCTTCTTTCCAGTGTGTTGATGAGGTTCGGGTTCACCCCTTGCTCTATGTGTTTTTGATCAGGCAACAAGTAGCATAGTAGGGTTGCACCAGTCGTTTGTATGTTCTTAGACTGGAAGATCCACACTAGAGGCTTAGTAACTACTACAGGTGCTGGTCATATAATTAGAATATCATCAAAAAGTTGATTTATTTCACTAATTCCATTTAAAAAGTGAAACTTGTATATTATATTCATTCATTACACACAGACTGATATATTTCAAATGTTTATTTCTTTTAATTTTAATGATTATAATTGACAATTAAGGAAAATCCCAAATTCAGTATCTCAGAAAATTAGAATACTTAAGACCAATACAAAGTAAGGATTTTTAGAAATCTTGTCCAACTGAAAAGCATGAACATGAAAAGTATGAGCATGTACAGAACTCAATACTTAGTTGGGGCTCCTTTTGCCTGAATTACTGCAGCAATGCGGTGTGGCATGGAGTCAATCAGTCTGTGGCACTGCTCAGGTGTTATGAGAGCCCAGGTTGCTCTGATAGTGGCCTTCAGCTCTCCTCTCTTCCTCCAGACTCTGGGACCCTGATTTCCAAAGGAAATGCAAAATTTACTTTCATCAGAGAACATAACTTTGGACCACTCAGCAGCAGTCCAGTCCTTTTTGTCTTTAGCCCAGGCGAGACGCTTCTGATGCTGTCTGTTGTTCAAGAGTGGCTTGACACAAGGAATGCGGCAGCTGAAACCCATGTCTTGCATTCGTCTGTGTGCAGTGGTTCTTGAAGCACTGACTCCAGCTGTAGTCCACTCTTTGTGAATCTCCCCCCCATTTTTGAATTGGTTTTGTTTCATAATCCTCTCCAGGGTGCGGTTATCTCTCTTGCTTGTACACTTTTTTCTACCACATATTTTCCTTCCCTTCACCTCTCTATTAATGTGCTTGAACACAGAGCTCTGTGAACAGCCAGCCTCTTTTGCAATGACCTTTTGTGTCATGCCCTCCTTGTGCAAGGTGTCAATGGTCGTCTTCTGGAAAACTGTCAAGTCAGCAGTCTTCCCCATGATTGTGTAGCCTACAGAACTAGACTGAGAGACCATTTAAAGGCCTTTTCAGGTGTTTTGAGTTAATTAGTTGATTAGAGTGTGGCACCAGGTGTCTTCAATATTGAACCTTTTTTAAAATATTCTAATTTTCTGAGATACTGAATTTGGGATTTTGCTTAGTTGTCAGATATAATCATCAAAACTAAAAGAAATAAACATTTGAAATATATCAGTCTGTGTGTAATGAATTAATATAAGTTTCACGTTTTGAATGGAATTAGTGAAATAAATCAACTTTTTGATGATATTCTAATTATATGACCAGCACCTGTATATAGTTTATAAATAACTCTGTACTTAATTTTATTGATAAGCATAAACTCAAAACTCAAAGGAGGAACCGTAAAAAGGGGGTTGCTATTTGTTTGCGGCGCTCGGTGACTGTCGCTGTGTCCGAAATTGAGTAGGTACTACATTTGAATTTACTTTGTGACTGTTAAAAAAGCATGCTCTAGTATGAATATGTGTAGTATGAATGAAATTCAGACATACTACATCCGCCATGTCATCACTGTTACGTGACCTACCTAGTTGCATCGCTTCACTTCAAATCATAATTCCCCTCCCGTGGCCTCACAGGATAGTAAAGTGTCCATCGAATGCGCACTACAGAATTTTGGCAGAAATAGTAGGTCAAACGGGGACTCGCCTACTGTCACATTCACACATTTGATTTTATCTGAATAAAGAAACAATAAAAAAAATAAAAATATATATTTTGCCATTGCTACTGATACAAATATTGGCTTTGCTGCATTCCACAATTTTAGGAATAAAACAGCCTTGATATAGTGAATAAAATGTGTAGTTTTTGTCAACAAGCTGAAAGATCATCAGAACGTTAGTTATGTACTTAGTGTATGTGTTTGTAAAGGTAAGACATGAAGGCTGTAGCCTCTGCTGCTTCCCAGCCAACACACAGACCATCTATTCCCATTGCATTGCTCAACATCAAAGACCTGCTGACCTTCTTTTGCAAACACATGCTGAATTGGCTCGCTGTTTGTCTTTCTCTTCATAATATCAAACAGTTCTCAGAGTCCTTCAGATTGTCTGTAGTACAGCTCAGGCAAGCTTTAGCTTTTTTACAGACCCATACATACACAGCAGGCTTTCACCAGAGATTTGGATCGTTCATCACCCAATATGACACACAGTTTGACCTCAGGGTCATAAGGTCATGACAGACGGTCAAAGACAGAGAGGAGGAAGAGCCAGAGTCTGTGTAGTGGGCAGCAAGTGAAGACCACAGTTCAGTGAATGTGTAAAAAACAGACAATGATCTAGGGGATGGGCTAGCTTTGGGAGCTGTTTGCTAATTGTTGTCATGTTTACTGGACTGCCTTAGTAAATAGCCTGTCTCCGCTGACACCATAGGTTTTGAGTGAGAGAAAAACTAATAAAGTACATCTTTCTTGGGCTTTTTTAAAAACATAGAAATGACTGAAAGCGTGCATGGCATGAGGAAACAATCTTTTCACATTTAAGAGTTTATTATAGCCTACTATAAAACCTCATCCTCAATAAAAAAAGAGTATTTATTGTAACTAAGCTCCAAAAAACACCAACTTGTCCTCTAGTTCCACAACTTTGTGACATCAGCACAGGACTGCCTCCATAGCAACACGCAGGGCCGTCCCAAGCATGGGGGGGGGGCCTAGTGCGAGTTAGCGGAAGTTGGACCCCCCTCAGTCTGTTCGCAATCATGTTCAGGGTAGGGATGACACCGTGTAACACCGTGTAACACCAGAAGGGGTGTGGGGCATGGATGGTGTGGTCCCCCTCAGTCTGTTCGCCCCCTACAGAGCAGGGCTTGCTGCATTCGCACCAGTTGCACCGCCCTAAGGACAGCACTGGCAACACATCACACCTTCAGTCAACTTAGAGTAGTTATGTGTGTCCACAGTGAACATAGAAAGACATTCCCAACAGAGCAGTGAATCCAGGAGTCACCATGAAAACAGAAGCTAAGATGTCTGCATGTCTTTATCCAGTGTGTGAGGTCTGAAAACGTGCTCTGATGCCGGAAGTGATCTCTCGTGCGTATATGTCAATGAGTGCGAGAGATCACTTCCGGCGTGAGAGTGCATTCAGACCTCACACACCGGATGCTCAAGGCAGTTGGACATAGTGGTGTATTAGAGGTAAAAAATTATATAAATACTGTTCAGTTTCTCGCACAAACCGATCGTTTCGTGTCGTTTTTTTTTTCTTTTTTCTGTTTTTTTACTGGTCACCTCGAGTTGAAGTATGTTCAACTTTGATTAAAACGCTGCGCTCATCACTGTCACTTTTTAGCCAGCCATCCAATCAGAGTGGAGGAGGGGTGGGGCAAATACAACACCGGCCAAATGTCACAACATTCTTGCTGTACAACAACATCAACGAGCAGCGAACGAAACAAAATGGATGAGTTATTAATATTGCTGGTCTCCAAACATACATAGCAAGTATTCTACCTTGTGTTGACATTTTTAGTCTGAAACAAATTACCTGCAAAATCAGAAATAAGTAACAGTGCTGCAGATATCCGTATCATATTGATCATTGTACCACATACCATTGATCCAGCAAACCAAGCATGAGTAGGGGTGGTTTGTTCATTAGGGCGATAGGGCGACGCACCAAAGTTGATATTTTCAATCACATTCAACCACACAGTTACGCTAGCTGTCACTGCTCTAGACTGTTTGTTCTGCCTCTGGATATAGTCCAATCAGAGTCAAGTCACATTCTGTGGAGTACTGCCTCTTTTTAGGCGATTTGACCAGATGCGTTCCACTCCACTTTTAGACACGCACTCGCAAACTTCCCTGAGCACTTCCCCTCGGGGGAATCCCTGCCACCATTTTGAAGTGCCTTACACTTCATGAAGTGGACAAGGGAAGTTTACATGGACAGACAATCTGTCCCTTGATTTTGACTGAGGGAGCAAGTCTACTTCATAATACACTTCAGGGAGCTCCATATACCACAGTGCAACACAACTGTGACGTCACTGCATATTGCGTTTAATTTACCCCACCACAAACAATTCTATGATATATATCAGATACACACCTATATACATATAGAATGCTGGATTAAACAATTTTGTAAGGGGAAAAAATAAATAATAAATCAGGGGCTTAGGACATTTCAATTCAGCCAAATGACCATATGCATGGTTACTTCCTGGTTGCCGTTAAGCCAGCTTGGGTATTTCTGGTGAACTGTTAGCTGTTCATTCTGTACTCACTGTACATCGACACAAAACCATCAGTGGTTGACTTTTTAATGTTGTATTCATATTTTTAATGCAGTTATCACATTTACCTAATTTGCCAATAAACCAGTTTTATTGATTGCAATAAAGACAAAGCTACTGGGACCGTTTAAAAAATGCTGTGTCTGTAATTAGACACACACACACACATTATTTTTTCCAGCACTACAACTGTTATTTTTAATGTGATGACCACAAACCTTATTTGTTCATCCTTCTGAAGTGGTCCCCAATTGTAAAATCTAGGAAATTCAACATTTGACAGAAAACACTTATTTAAAAATAAAAAAAAAGACAATAATTACCAACCAGCAGGTGGTGGCAGAGTAGCATTTATTTGCGCATATATCAGCCATTTCCTGTAATACTTTCGGGTTTGACTAAATATTAAACATTATAAAATAACTATGTTAAAAAATACATTTTGTCAATGTGAAGTATGAAGTACTCACAAAATCTTATGAAAAACAATAACTTTTCTTGTGAATGAATTACATACAAAGTGAGCACTGCGCTTTCCCTTTATAATCTGTCAGTCAGTGCAGCGCAAGATCAATGATTTTGGCACACTGAAAACTATGGAGATAGGATTGTAGCAAAATACCAAATAAATAGATTATGATCCACAAATAAATGTAAAGATATTCACACAAAAAAAATAAAAAATAAAAAAAATAATAATAATCATATACACAAATGAATAGAATGGGATCCACAAATATATGTTAGGACTTTTACAAAAATTTATTAAATTCACAAATAAATAAAATGAGATTTGCTAATAAAAAACATATTCACAAATATGTTTTTATGTCACAAGCACAACTCTGCCTGCATTTATTTGTGAATCACCACCTGTGCATTTGTGAATTGCTTTCTGTGCATTTGTAGATCGCTGCGCGCATTTGTGGATCTCGTCTGCGCATTTGTGAATCACCTCACGCATTTGTGGATTCTGACACAATAGGCTTGTTTGAGATGCGCCTGGCCTCGCCTTAAGTTCAGCCGAGAGTAGGCGGCTACAGTGAGGGGAGGAGTGAAAAAAGTGCAGGCAAGACGGACAATTCTCCGTCCTTGTAGTGCATCAGACACCTGCGAGATCAAAGGCGGATATCGCGGGATTCACACTTCTGTGCGCTGTGTTGCTGATAAAATGGATGTAATTTACGTTCTGTTGCTTTTAAATTAAAATAAACATAATGAACAACACACCCAAAGTACTTGATATTTATTTCCATTCGAAGGATGTGTGTATCAATCATTTTTATTTTAATTACAGACATGTTTTTATATATTTTTATAAATATGATAACAATCACATAACCCACAGAGAGATCGCACTGTCAGAGATTTTTGGAATATTCACACATAATTTATACGCATAAAATCATGGTATTAGTGTTTCAAAATCAAACATTTTAAAAGAGATCAATACATCACGGTTGTTTAAACCAATATGCTTTAAGCTGTGTCGTCATCAAGTCGTTTCCCATCGTGCTTTTGGTCAGCGCAGTCGGTGGAGAGCAACTGCGCTCGACTGCAGAATCTGACACGTCCGCCTCGCCCTCGCGAGAGGTTTTTGACACACGTCAGCATGACATCAGAGCAAGGCGGACCACCCTCGGACACATTTCTAACCGGCATGCATCTCGCGGTGATCACCGTTGATCGATTCTGCGCAGAATTTGCTCATCTCAAACAAGCTTAAGGCCGTGTGTACACCTAAGCGTTTTTTCCAGCTTCAAGCGTACTTTTTCAATTGTTTTCAATGGGAGCGCCGCGTTTTTTAAACGCCGAGAGGCACTGAGCGTCTTTTTTACGCTCAAGCGCTGAGAGCTGGGTGTTTTTTACTGGTCGCCTCGAGTTGAAGAATGTTCAACTTTGAGTAAAACGCTGCGCTCATCACTGTAACTTTTTAGCCAGCCGTCCAATCAGAGTGGAGGAGGGGCGGGACAAATACAACTCCGACCAACTGTCACATTCTTGCTGTACAGCGACATCAACAAACAGAAACAAAATGGATGAGAAATTAATATTGCTGGTCTCCGAAGATACATAGCAAGTAATTTCGCATTGTGTAAACATTTTTAGCCTGAAACAAATTACCTGCAAAATCAGTTATAAGTAACAGTGACGCGGATATTCCGTATCATAGCAACAAAGCGTCTCAACGGAAAAAAACGCTGCGCTGCAGAAGCGCTCTCAAGCGCTCACAGACGGGCGTTTTAAGCAGAGCGCCTAGTGTTTTCAGCTGGCTAAAAACGCTTAGGTGGAAAAAAACGCCTAAGCATTTTTTCCAGCTGCTAGCGTACTTTTTCAATTGTTTTCAATGGGAACGCCGCGTTTTTTAAACGCTGAGAGCGTAATGAGGCGCTGAGCGTCTTTTTCACGATCAAGCGCTGAGAGCTGGGCGTTTTTTACTGGTCGCCTCGAGTTGAAGAATGTTCAACTTTGAGTAAAACGCTGCGCTCATCACTGTCACTTTTTAGCCAGCAGTCCAATCAGAGTGGAGGAGGGGCGGGACAAATAAAACCCGACCAACTGTCACATTCTTGCTGTACAGCGACATCAACAAACAGAAACAAAATGGGTGAGAAATTAATATTGCTGGTCTCCGAACATACATAGCAAGTAATTCCACATTGTGCGAACATCTTTAGCCTGAAACAAATTACCTGCAAAATCCGTTAAGTAACAGTGCCGTGGATATTCCGTATCATAGCAACAAAAACGGAAAAAAAAACACTACGCTGCAGAAGCGCTCTCAAGCGCTCACAGACGGTCGTTTTAAGCAGAGCGCCTAGCGTTTTATGCTGGCTAAAAATGCTCTGGTGGACACACGGCCTAATTCTAGCGTCAAGAACTCAGACAAATCCACAAATAGGTCGACTCCACCCACCGACTACTCAAGCCAATCAGATAACGGCCACGTGGCGCTGACCAATCGCAGCTACAACCAATCACGTTTTGCTTTACAATCGGGGGCGGGAACAGACACTGAAGGAGCTCCGTGCTATTCCACCATGGGCGTTCAGTTCGAATTGAGCTGAAGTGATGTTTGTGTGATTAAAACACCGTTTACAAAATGTAACAGATTTTATTGTGATTGATCTTTTAATTTGATTTGTACATATTTTTGTGGGTGTAATTATATATAAGGTCTGCATTATCCATCTTACAAAGGGACTCTTTACGGGTATTATGGTCTCTGAGTGTTACTGATCACTGCCGATCAACTGCAGTAATGAACAAGAACGTGTGTCATGCACATTATTACAGTTCATCTGAGTTTTCTAACCGATAGAAATTTTACCAGTTTGTTAATTAAGCAACCCTGAAAAGGCATCAGCTCGTACAGTGATTGTCTCCCTGATAGCACACGTACATCTCGGAGACGTCTATTTGATGTGCGTGTTTACGTCTGGAAGACGTATTATTTAGGGTGTTTGCTCATCGGGAATACGTCTATAGGACGTATCCTGTCAGATGTCAAATAGACGTTTAGAAGATGTCTTTAAGATGTTTATGATTTAGAATGTATGTAAAACTGACATCTTAAAGACGTCTATTAGATGTTTGTAAACAGCAGATGATTTCCAGATGAAGTGATCTTTAACAGACGTCTTGCAGACGTACGTGTGCTATCTTCATGGTAGGTACTGTACAATAAAACTTCATGAAACTCAGTAAAGTTTCAGTCATCATTCGGACGGGAATGATTTTTGGAGTATATTGCCATCAGGATCAGTGAATCGGGAAGGCTATGCATGAATTATGATCATACACAGATCCCCTGGTATAACACGTCTACTGACGTGAGCGGCGCGGCACAGCGCGATGCAGCAAAAAGAAGGCATTATGATCATATAAACAAACAGATTTTTATTAGTGTCCATGTACATGCAGCAATATTGTCTACAAGCGGCACGGTGCGACACGAGTCAGTGGCAGTAAACGGATGTCCCGTTCTACAGTATAGCTATAATACCACACTTTCACAATATATGCCTAATACCTATATGAATCAGTGATGTACGAGCCTCGGCATCACTGCAACTGGTTTTGGATAAAACAAATAAAGGGTTGCGATGCTGAAAATTAAATTGTATGTATTTATTTTGGATGCTGTAGGTTAAATAACTTTTACAATAAAAAACTATTAAGTCTGATTCATCGGAAATTTGGTCAAGTGTTTGACTGCTGGACATTTTACTTAATCTATAGGCTATGTCATTCAATAACCTGTCACATATAAAAAGTATTCTCTACAAACAATGGTAACGTTAAAACATTTAATTAAAGTTTAAAATATTATTTAAAAGGGCCTGTTAATGTTTAATAGCTGGTTTGCTGCGCGTCGATGTTTGATTGATAAACTGGGAAATGCTTATGTGACGAAATCTATTTTGCAAACTCGCATGTTAATGTCGCAAGGTTAAATCCAGTTAGATAAGTTAATAGAGCTACCTAATTATAATAGAGTTATTATAATTCTAATGATTGAGGCTTTCTGTTCAATCTTGAATAACGTGACGCTTCATAATGCATCTGTATCCAACTTTGTTGTTCCCATAACGGAGAGCACTGTTTCTCTGGCATTTTTAAATGCCGCATAAAACATAATAGTTTGGCTTGGCTTGACACACAGTCAAATGGTCTAAGGAAATTAAAAAATTGAAATGAAAATTTTTTTAACCTCTTTTTACCGTACCATTGTTTAAGAACCCTCTACTTCCTTTGTAAGCTAATGCTGCGTTCACATCACCTCGTATTTACCGAAATCTTGAGATAATAACACGTGACCTTATATTCGGACGTTATATATTATATTCAGAGCACGTCCTTTTGGTCCTTGGACTGGGAATTATGCGTTTCCATGGCATCATATCAACGCCTAAATGAATCTACAGCAGTCAGGTGGTACAGCGGCCACATGGTACAAGCTGTAATTACGAGCTCTACAAGGACGTGAACGCTTTTTACAAGCCAGAATCTCGTAACTACAGGAATTACGAGGCCGCGTGAACGCACCTTAATGCAGGACAAGACCGCCCCGATTGTAAAGCAAAAGATGATTGGTTGTAGCGAGAATGTGCTGCGATTGGTCAGCGCCACGTGGCCGTTATCTGATTGGCTTGAGTAGTCGGTGGGTGGAGTCGATCTATTTGTGGATTTGTCTGAGGTCTTGACGCTAGAATTGTGTCAGAATCCACAAATGCGTGAGGTGATTCACAAATGCGCAGGAATGCGCGCAGCGATCTACAAATGCACAGAAAGCAATTCACAAATGCACAGGTGGTGATTCACAAATAAATGCAGGCAGAGTTGTGCTTGTGACATAAAAACATTTTTGACAACATTTGTGAATATGTTTTTTATTAGCAAATCTCATTTTATTTATTTGTGAATTTAATACATTTTTGTGAAACTCCTAACATATATTTGTGGATCTCATTCTATTAATTTGTATATATGATTATTTTTTGTGAATATCTTTACATTTGTGGATCATAATCTATTTATTTGGTATTTTGCTACAATTCTATCTCCATAGGAAAACACATTTTATTCAATTAATCTAACTAAAGTGCACAATACACTTTTAATCTTTGACAGGTTTTTGTTTCCACACGAAAGTGAAAGCTGATGGTCGAATTGAATTTAGCCAAGGATGAACACTGAGGTACGTCTTTATTCATTTATTATGGCGTCTTATGCTTGAATAACTAAATTAATGTTATGCCTGACTATTTAAGTGAATATTTTCTGATTATAAACTAAGCATTACACTACTGATGCTCAACACACCAGCAAGTGGCATCTCACCGGAAGTTTTCGAGCTGGCTTATTGCGGAAGTTCTAAAGAATGCTCCGTGCATATAGCCAAAGAATATACACTTCAAAGAAGCGACACTCAATAGAACGTTCCATTGCAACACCGGCACCCAGCAGCAGCCCTGTGTTTCCGCCATTTTGTGGTGAAATCCACTTGTCAGTCCACTAGTTATGGCAATCAGCTGTTTTGTTAAAACAAAACGTAGGTCTACATTAAAGCTGAAATCCAACCTGAATGATGACAACATAGAATAAAATACTATCACTAGTGATCATTAAATCCTTTTAACATTTTATTTTTATTGTCTTCCACTTTTTTCACAAAAACTTTGCTCTCTAGAAACCTATCATGAGCATTGTTATGTTTAAAGCAAATGTCTTAACAAATGTCAGTACACTGGGAAGATTTTAAAATGAGCAGTTCATTCATAAATACGTTAGATCGCTGTGGAAATACAAAATGGAAGTCAAAAGACAACGAGTGCAGCGCTGAAAAGGGGCGTGGCTACATGAGGTCTATAGAATAGGAGTGCAAAAATTCTGACTAAAATATACATTTTGCTAAAAATATTTGTTTTTGAATATTTCTTTTTGTTGTCGAACATAAATGTGCCATATGTAGAATTTCAAAACTACAACTATTTGTTTTTCTTAATTTTCATATTTAGTTTAGTGTATCTAACTTCTGCTTTAAAAACATTTTGTTTTTAGATTGTAGTTTTACATTGTTGGAATGTAGGCCTACATTCTTGTTTGTTTTCATAGCCTTCAATATGAACATTGTTTGTAGGGCAATATTGGGCAGGAGGTGAAATAACATTTTAATTTTAATTAAATACATATATATATTTTTTTTGGTAACGCTTTAGATTACAGCCCGGAAAGTACTGCGTAATTACAACGAATTTACAGCATAACTTTCAATAATTATAGTGTAACTATACAGTAAGTATGTGTAAGTATAGGGGAACAATATGTAAAGTATTGGGAATAAAGGGGGAACAACCAGGAAAATAACAAATTATTTATACTGTAAATATTTTATATCTAAGGGATACCTATGACATATAACTAAGGGGTAAGTATGACATTACGGGCCGTAAATTAAAGTGGTGCTTGTTACCCTCTTATTTCATGTAGTTACAGGGTAAGTAATTAATAAAATGCAAACAATCTGATATCACTGACTCCGAAACCTTTATTTGAAAAACAACTTTATTAAAAACAGGTCTACAACACTTATTATTCATTTTTTAAAATCAACTTTTCATTTCAAACTCTAAAGTCCTGACAGAAAGTAACAAGTTTTGTCCGTTTTTTGGTTGTTGTTTTTTCTCGCTTGGCTTCCACCTGCTCTTGTTTCTCAGCTGATGAATCTTAAGAAGGAATCCCGTTGCTATTCTGTATTATAAGAAAATACAGTAAGTTACACCCCGAAATTTTCTCATGGTTTAGGCTATTCATCTTTTCGCTTCTGACCAACTGTCACCAGTGCCTGCATGAGAGTCGACTTTGCGTTCGATGCGGTTCGATGAAGCAGCGTGAAGCTTTCATGACGTTCTTGCGGGCGATTCGTGTGAAACTCGCGCGAGAACTGCCGTCTCTGTTATTCTGTCTTGTTTGTTTCTCATTCTCATTATCTGTTATTCTGTGTATTTTGTTGTGAGCATTACTAAAATAATAATAATGAAAAAAAAAAAAACTGACGGCATCCAATATCTGCGTGAGTTTCTCGGCATGCCTACGTCACGCTTCAAGTTACGTCACGCATGAACTCTCAACCCTCGCATGCACGCGCAAGGAGACAGTTGGTCGAAAGTTTTAAAAATATTCAAATATTTGGCATTTTTATTACAAATACGTATCGTTTCACTTCAGAAGACATCGATTCATCCATTAGGGTCGTATGGATTACTGTAGTTATTGCTGTTTGTGCTGTTTGATGCTTCGACTTTTAGGAACACGTGAGCTTGCATTATAAAGCGTTCCCAGATGATTTATTTTTTTCCTAAAATCCTTTTTGTGTTCATCTTAAGAAGGAAAGTCGTATACATCTCAGATGGCATGAGGGTAAAAGATGAGTAAACGGTGAGCACATTTCCGGGTGTTCTGTATTTTTTAAATACAGAATAGCAAATGGGATTCCCTCTTAAGATTCATCAGTGGTAAGAACGAACGAAGAGGAACAAGAGGAGGAGGAAACCAAGCAAGAGAAACAATTAAGAAGTGTTGTAACTTTAAATCTGTTTTGAAATAAGCTGTTTTTCAAATAAAGTTTTCCAAGTGATATGACTGTTTGCGTTTTTATTTACACTCAAAAAAATAACTTGTTGGTCTAACTTAATTCAATTATGACACCTATTTCCACACAGTTGAACTGATTTATTTGAACTTAAGCTAGGTTAATTGTACTAATGAGTGAAATTCATCCTAATTGAATGAGATCACACCAGTTTCATTTGACGTATTCTGTGTATGTTTCCTGAACATAATTAATTCTTGTTGATCCAACCAGTGCTTTGTTTTTTTTGTTTTTTTGTTACCATCATGGTGAAGATGTGCGCTTGTGCTTAGGTTTTGAGTAGCTGTTGTACACAGACATACATGTTTCATGACCATTGAGAGGGGAAAAGCTGATGACCATATGTAGACTGTGTAAATTTTGTGCTGGCCCTCAAACTAATTTATTTATATTTCTATAAAAACTAAACTAAAATAACACTTATTCATATGGTAAGTAACATTTATAGCATGCAAGTAATGATCAGATAAAGAACTTCTCATTACTGGCTTACTTGGCCACAGTTAATGCTTGTTGAGAACAGTATAAATTTGTTTTATGTAGCCACCTAAAGCCTAACCACAAGGTCTACATTTCAGCATAATGGTAACCTCAAAAAATCGACATAACATAAACTCTTTTAAATGTCAAATATAACTGAACTTCAAACTTTAAAAGGTATTTCCCTTTACTAAAAAAACACATTAAACAGCACTTAAGTTCAACATTTACTGTCCCAATCTTTCCCTACGCAAAGCATGCTGGGAACTAGAAATCCACTGCCCAGGTTCAATCAATGCAACATAAATGATTCATGTAGTCCCAACACAAATGGTTTAGGTTGACCTAACATTTTGCAAATTTAATTTCATTTAACATAATACAATTGAGTGCGAATGCCAATTAAGTAAAAAACTAAAGATTTGTGTTGGTTCAGCTTATTTTATTTAAATAAAATGAACAAGCAGCTAGAATCATTTTTTTGAGTGTATTTATTTATTTATTTATTTATTTTTTTTATTAATTACTTACCCTGTAACTACATGAAATAAGAGGGTAACAAGCTCCACTTTAATTTACGGCCCGTAATGTCATACTTACCCTGTACCTATATGAAATAAGAGGGTAACAAGCTCCACTACGGCCCGTAATGTCATACTTACCCTGTAACTACATGAAATAAGGGGGTAACAAGCACCACTTTAATTTACGGCCCGTAATGTCATACTTACCCTGTACCTATATGAAATAAGAGGGTAACAAGCTCCACTACGGCCCGTAATGTCATACTTACCCTGTAACTACATGAAATAAGAGGGTAACAAGCACCACTTTAATTTACGGCCCGTAATGTCATGCTTACCCTGTAACTACATGAAATGAGAGGGTAACAAGCACCACTTTAATTTACGGCCCGTAATGTCATATTTACCCCTTAGTTATGTCATACGTACCCCTTAGTTATAAAATATTAAAAGTATGAATAATTTGTTATTTTTCCTGGTTGTTACCCCTTTATTCCCAATACTTCACATATTGTTCCCCTATACTTACACATACTTACTGTATAGTTACACTATAATTATTGAAAGTTACGCTGTAAATTTGTTGTAATTACGCAGTACTTTCCGGGCTGTAATCTAAAGTGTTACCTTTTTTTTTAGTTCAATTAGAAAAGTGTAAAAAATACTGAGATTATACATCGCCATTCAGCCCTAAAATAGAGATATGATTTTTTTGGCCATATCTCCAAGCCCTATGGCATGCTTTAAATACAGCACTTTCCATGTTTTGGATAAGCAGTAATGATACATTATTATATCACTTGTTAAATGGTTATTTAACAATTAGCTTACATTCATTCCTGCATTCCCCTACAGTTTTAGTAGAACGTTTATTAATTTCCAAGTCAAAACTGCATTATAATCAACAAATTACACATCAAATTACATACAGTCATCAAATTAATTGTGTTAACTTCATCATAACTTCATCCTTCTGTCATTTTCAGTCTTGGGATATTGAGGGTCAGCAGATAAATGCTTTCATTTAAAATTGTAAATCAGTCTTAACATGTTAGTCCATATATAACCTTTTTATATCTTGAGCGAGTCCTAAATTCAGACATGGCAAAAAGTGTCAGGGACATGTAAAGGACGTCTATGTTTAAGACACAAACACAAGCATATGAAATGCACCTGGAAACTGTCCGAGTGTGGAGGTCTCACCTCACAGTCTAATCACTCAGATGGTAAGTTCTACCACAAAAACCATCTGTTCCCATCATTACCGGCCTGTCATTAGCATTGTGGATACCTATTATACCATGTATTTCCCTATTTAATTTATTAGCTATTTACTGCTAAGTCCCACCCCTAAAAGGACTCACCCAATCATCACAAAGAGAAACCAGGCTTTCAAAAATGATAGAAATTCATTGATTGGAAGGTCATTGTCCATTGAACAACCAGATGCCTTCTTCCCTCATGCTTCTCTCATAGACTCCCAGTGAAGCACAGCATTTGGTCAGGATCCAATATGACATGTGTAGAGCCTCTTGTCCAATGAACATCAATCATTGCTCCATTAACATCAATAGTACAGGAAGCAGGACTTCAGTAGTGTTCTCTGATCCACTGAATCCTACACACAGATTCATGTACGTAGATTAAAATTGATCATGAACAGCACAGTACAATATCTATATTCACTAAAATATTGAATTTGTTTTGTATAATTATATATATATATATATATATATATATATATATATATGTATATATGTGTATATATATATATATATATATATATATATATATATATATATATATATATATATATATATATATATATATATATATATATATATATATATATATATATATATATATATATATATATATATTGCATTATTCTATGCATACATATTAGTAGAAGCCTTAAAAATCACCCTGTGTCTTATCAATTAGCAACCATTAGCAACTGATTTTGGTGAAGGAAATGGTATAATAAATATTAATTGCACACAATCAGGAGGTGGCAGCGAAGAAGAGTCATAATATAAAGTGGAGAATGATGAAGAATTCCAGAGACACAGGCAGAGGTAATAGAGAAAAAGGGAATTATTCCAGGCAAAATAGTAAAGACGTCTTGTGGTTGATAAGTTCCTAATGGAAGAGGGCAGAGAGACAGGAAGAGACCGCATGAGAGAGAAACGGACGAGTTCAAGCTTTCACTAATGGACTAATCGCATTGATTTCCATTTAGTTGCCGACTCTTGATGTTATTTATCATGCTTAACAAAACCATGCATCTCTCTCTCACCCTCTGTTTTTCTTGGCATCACCCGTTGTTTAACCAGCGGTGGAATGCTGTCCTCAGTGTTTTCTTCCCTCTCACCCGCCCGTCCGCTGACCCTCAGCTCTAAGCCGTCAAACTGCACTAATGTATTGAGGTCTCCTCATACTATAAGCATAATTCATCATGGTTTCAACATTCCTACCTCCACACCCTCCAGCACATTACCCTGACATGTAGGTTTTTTTTTACTGAGGTCTTACTTTACCAGGAGAACATTAGTGCTTGTTCCTCGGGCTGTGCAGTCTGGCAGCATTACTGTTTTATCTAAACAGATAAAATCTGATGTATTTTCTGCTCATTTGCCCCCAAAACCGATATTAAAGACAAGAAATGGCATCCGCTTCTGTAAGGCATTTCTGATTATTCACCAGTAAACAATGTAGGATGGGGCATAATAACATCCATCAATCCAAACAAGCTTACTGGCCTTGATGACATCAGCAAAAAATAATTTCAGATTCGAGCAAGTTGTTACATTTCAATGAAAGATTATGAAGACAAAGATTTTAGTGTAATATAACATGCATAATAGGACAAAGGAATATGTATTGATAAAGAAAATCAAGTAAATTTTGACCTTAAAAGAGGAAACTGAAATGGTTCCATGAAAGCATCGGGATGAGAAATATGTTATGTTTGTGGCATTAATGTGAGCGTCACGTCTGTTCTACACTTATCTCATGATTCCATCTTGTCTTCTTACTGGAAATTAGCAACAGCCCCCATTAAAGCCTGCAGGCTGCTGCGAGAAACGACACATTAGTGAAGAACGACAGAGACAGAACAGAGAAAGATGGACACTGCAGGAAAATCAGGTGTGTAACAGGAAGATTTCAACCTGGTCTAAACTTAATACTTGACTAGACTTGCTCATCAAGAATAGTGTTGAGAAATTTGACTCATTTGCATAAATCTGTTCCTTTGAAATGCATGTTCATTTTACTACTTTCATTTGCCATTGCTGTTTAATACTGCTAAGTTACATAAATTGGGGTATTTATTGAAATAAGAGACTGATTAACCTATTCATATCACATTGCATTTAAAATGAATAAAATATACCACTGTATTACTATCAAGGTAGCATAAAAATAAATTTATATTATATATATATATATAAAATAAAATAAAAATTATGTGTGTGTATATTATATAGTTATACCATAGTGTGTTTTTTCTAAAGGGTATGTGGTTCAGTGTAAAAGGGAGAGAAACAGATCACTGAAAAGCAGAAACAGAAGACTATAATTATGTTACACATAATGGCTCGCATGCACACAATGTCCTGTACTTCATGGTGGATTGGGTGCTAATTATGGCTTTGGTAAAGTTGACTCTTCACTCTTTCAAACTGCAGTTTAACATTATTTCACAAGCAGATAGGTTAATGAATAACAGTAATAAAGTCAGACACTTCTGCTTAGCCCAGTCAGCACCAGAATCAAGAAATGACTGAAGAAAACCACTATCACCAGGTTGTGTGACCTAAAGCTTTATGTGACTCTAATGTGTGTGTGATTTAATGCATTCCATCATATGGGGCAAGAATGTAAACAGAGAATTCAGGATGTACATTGCCAAAAGTAGCATTTCAGTTCTCAGCCCTCACATCCTATAGGTGTGCGGTGGAGAGTATCCTCACATCATGTGTCATTGTGTGTTATGGAAACTGCTCTGCCGCCGTGGTGAAGTCTGCACAGAGGATCACTGGCAGCAGTTTTCAAACAATTGAGGACATTTACACCAGCAGATGCAGGGACAGGGTTGCCAGTATCATGGAAGACTCCTCCCACCCTGCCTAAGAGGAACTGTTACCCCGCTTCCCTCAGGAAGAAGGCTGCGCACCAGAACAACCATGCTCAGAAACAGCTTTTTTCTAGAAGATGTTCGATTTACAAATTCTTCCTCTCTTTCTTGCGCAATATCATCCATACACTAGGATCTTTCACGTGCAATATTAATGTGCTGTATTAAGAGCACACATTATAGACTTTCTTATGTGCAGTACATTAGTTCACATTGGAGTTGTCAAAAGTTTTTGTAAACACGGATTCGTAAACACCTCTGATTGGCCATTGTGTTGACACGCTCATCGGATATGTCTATGATTGGCTACAATGATCAATGCATGGGAGCGTTTGAAAGCACACGGAAGTGTTTTGAAAGCAGGAGAGTTTGAAAGCAGGCATCTATCAGCGGACTGGTCCGTGATAGATGCCTGCTTTCAAATGCTCCCTTGTGTATCTGTGTAAGCGCTCAGTGAAGAGCATCATTGATGACTATTTACAACATTTTTAAAGCGTTGATCACTGAAGCCAATCACAGACATATCCGATGAGCCGTGAACACAATGGCCAATCAGAAGTGTTTATGAATCCACTCAACGCTCAAAGCATCACATTTTTTAAATTTTAGTATCGACGTGGTAGCAAAGTCGATACTTTTGACAACTCTAGTTCACATTATAGATTTTATTATGTATAACATTTGACTAACAAAATAACAAATTAACAAAATAATATTTGACTATTTATATTCCTACACTCATTATTTGCATTGTCTTATTCTTGCTTAAAGGTACAATTTGTGATATTTTTTTCCGCTAGAGGTCGCTAGAAGCCTATTCAAAACAGGCGTAGTTTGATGACGCCAAGTTTTAGAGCGGAAACTTGGGACACGTGGTCTCCATCTCAATGGACGGTGCAAAAGAATAGGGATTGGAGTCTGGAAGAACTCATGTTCGTGGATGCGATTATTAACGTTACTGTAGTATGAAGCAGAGCAGGACCGAGTGTTGCGGGAGCTGAACGAGGAGCTGGAGCGATTGATCAACACACACCTCACGAGCAGTGGGACTTTTATTATGACACAGCCGCCGGCGCCGCTTCCGCTTTTCCGGTCATGAGTTTACGGGAGCTTTCCTTGTCGACAGAACCAGCGGCAGATGGTAAACAGTAATTATGTTCCATAAATAAGTAACACAATCCACCATAAAACGTGCAAGAAGTAAATAAGGAACTGCTTGAAGCAAGCTAGTGGTTTGCTGGACGCTAGACACTACTTCCGCATTTGTCCACGGCACTGTTGTCATGTGGTTTCTACGTCAGTAAAGGCGGTAACAAAGGTAACTGACGTCATTGACAGGCGACTGCACTGCCCCGTGTCACTGTTTAGAATGGGAATTTTCTCATGATTTGCAAGAAGTTGAAAACATTAGAGATATTGTTAGTAATCAGCTGGACAAAATATATAACACTAGCCTAGTGGTTTTTGGATATTTTACTGCAAAAAATTTACATATTGTACCTTTAATCTGAGATTAGGCCTATATTGTTTATTAAGGTATTTTATTAAAAAATGAACACCATTTGCTATAGTCTTGCTTTCCGCTCTGATCTCTTACAGATTATATATATAATATTATATTGTCTATATTATAGATTTTATTAGATAGTATTTCCACCATGTTTCAAATAAACACTCCTCTTCCAATGTCACAACTCGGTAACTTCATCTAGAATTTCGAGTTTTCCACTTGTTAACTTTGCTTGGTTGTTCATGTGCTCCGAATTATGATAGTTCTGACTGCACTTAAAGCGCACATAAGTCTCTATATATTCAATTCATGAACCTTCAGTTCATGGTTAGTTTTTGTTTTAATGCAGCCATCTTTAAATTGGCAAGTTAAGCTATATCTGTTACGGGTGCTGGTGTAGAGATGAGGCAGATACGGATTTTGGCAATAACGTAACACTTTAATGTAAACAAAAGGCAGCGTACACCAAACTAGCACTTAACAAAACAGAGAACGGACAAGGAGTGAAGGGAGTGAGTGCCATATAAAGGGAGTGATGATAATAGAGTCCAGGTGCAGGTGATGAGTGATGATGAGGAGCTGACGAGGGAAGTGAGTGCAGGTGAAGAAACAGGAGGATCATGGGAAATGGAGTCCAGGGAACAAGGGATCTGTAACAATATCATTTTGCTTTTGAAATGTTCTTGTTGTTATATTCTGTTAATCCTGCATATTATTAACATATTTAAAACATATTTAAACATATTACATATTTAAACATATTTAAAAGGAATTAAACAAGTTATCATCCAACCCTAGAGTTAGGGTTGCATATAGAGTATATATTCAGAGTATGTATTTTAAAAATCAGCATTTTAAATGCCACCTAATTAAGCATTTCTAGCTATTTTGTATATATATATATATTTTCAGTATGTGTAATCCATTTCTGATGCTGAAGTGTTCATTTCCCAAAATGTTGTAATTTCCCCCACATTCTAATGTCAAAATGTACTACAACAGTTTATAGCAAATACTTTATAGCTTTATGGCAAAATTAAAATCTGTTTGGATTGCTGTGTTATTTGTAAAGACATTGAAGAGTTAAGTCTTATTGACTGAGGAAAAAATATTCTACAAAATAGGAAATCAACAGGCATAACTATGGGAGGGGACATGTTCGCCATGTAAGGAATAATTGATGACTGTCTGTTGAATTCTTAGAAAATAATACACACCCAAGGTGGTAATGCGGCCACGATGCGAAGTGGAGTCAATTATTCCGCTTATACTATGGTTACCACACCTCAAGACACTGTTCCGATGTTGTATTTCAAGACATTTGTCAGGTTTTTGTCCTTAAAACACTCTTGTGTGTGGGACTAATTTATTATGCATCTCATCCCAAGCCTCTATTGCTAATTCCGAAACGTCATTTCAGAACTAGTAACAATAGCTTGAGCCTTGATATCAGAATAATACTGTTGATACAGTTATTAATGCAGTTGAGAGAGAGAGAGAAAGAGAGAGAGAGAGAGAATACGCATATGTGAATTAGCCTACCTGATCTGTGCGTCTCTAACGGCAGCAGTGTCTCTACTAATAGTGAAACTATAAGTTAATCTCAAGAACCGCACAGTTATTACCTCACTGGTGAGTCATGTATCTTAAGTTGCTAAACTATTTTACTCTGATTAATTCGTCAGAGCAGCACTGATCAAACATTTATCTACGAGTGTGTGTCTGTATGACAGTATATATGTACGTTTGAAAGAGAGAGAGAGCGCGTGAGAGAGTATGCACTTTCAGGACACAATAAAACTTACAAATTAATTGAATGCCATTTATCAACACAAGTCACCCAGCATTTATTAATTTGATATTCTAATATCGATCTAGCTTACTGCAGTGTGCAACAAGTGTCTCACGTCAGCTGCTGAGCGAACAGTATAATTACATTATAATAAAATTTTTAACACTGTCAAATGTATCTAATATGATAAACAGCACAGTGTTACTTCATACACTTGACCGGAAGAAGCAACGCCGGTGACTGCGGCATGATAAAAGTTCAGCTGCTCGCGAGTCATGTGTCATGTTCGTCTCTCATTAGGAATTGATTCAGGGGTCTCGTTTAGCTCCAACATCACTCGGCGCTGCTCTGTTTCATACTACAGTAATGTTATTAATCTCATCCATCAACATGATTTCTGCTCATGTCCCATCCCAATTCTTTTCCAATGGCTGAGGTGAAGACGACATTTCCCTAGATTCCGCGCTCAAACTCGATGTCATTAAGCTACGCCTTTGTTTTGAATAGGTGACCTCTAGAGGCTAAAAAAATACATATTGTAGCTTTAATAGGCTATTGTTACAATAGGACCAGTCAGGAGACAGAAGGTAGGTTAACAGGTTGTTTATTGAACACAAGCAGAGTATATGGATCACAACAGGTGAGTAACAGATGCAAGTTTGTGACTGATGAATGATATGGAGAATGACACAGTCCTTTTTGTGGTTGCAGAGTGACAATGCAGAATGATACTTGCTGAATGGAGTAGATGACTTCAGACAACACTTCACACCAGATCGAAGACGAGGAGTATAGCTTGGGTACACGGAGTACAGGTAAGTAGCAAGAGGAGTCTAAGTAGCAAGAGGTAGCAAGAGGAGTCTCAGACCTGCATCTCATGGAAGAGGTAGACCGCTACTTGCTACTCCTCTTGGAGTACAGGTAAGTAGCAAGAGGAGTCTCTGAGGTAAGCATTCAGGTCCTTAGATGCAAATGAGACCGGACAATGTGACTGTGTGTGTGAGTGTCTTAAGTAGTGCCGGTGATGAGCGAGCTGATGAGGTGCAGGTGACGGTGATTAGTATTCAGGGGATGGTGTGCGTGACTGGAGGGTGCTGGAGCCTGGCGTGTCTGTGACAGTACCCCTTCCCCCCACGGCCCGCTTCTGAGGGCCGCGGACCCCGACGTCGTGGTGGTCTACCTCTTCCACGAGATGCAGGTCTGTTGGGATGTGTTGAATGGAAGGTGTCCAGCAGGTTGGGGTCTAAGATGTCATTACGTGGTACCCAGGAATGTTCCTCAGGACCATAACCTTCGCAGTCCACGAGGTACTCGAGTTGTCCGCCACGACGCCAGGAGTCCAAGATGTCTCGCACCTCATATGCTGCTCCGTCCTCCAGGATAAGAGGAAGGGGGGGGGGTTCATCTTCGGTCACGCCAGGCCCTGTGGAAAGAGGAACAGAAGGGTGGTGAGGCTTCAGGAGTGATACATGGAAGATTGGGTGAATACGATACTCAGGAGGTAGTTGCAGCTTGTAGGTGACTGGGTTGACCTGCTCCGTGATGGTGAACGGGCCAATGAACCTGGGACTCAGCTTATGGCAGGGTAGACGCATGCGGATGTCTCTGGTAGATAACATACCTTCTGTTCAGTTTGGGCTTTGTGCGTACTCAGCCCAACCCAGATACTGGTTCCAAGAGTCCTGGTGGCCATGGCAGAAGGTATGGAGGAATCGCCCAACTTCTTGGATCTTGCGTTCCGTCTGCCCGTTCGACTGCGGATGGTATCCCGAGGAGAGGCTCACGGTCACACCTAGGAGTGAGAAGAAGGCTTTCCAGACCCGTGAGATGAATTGAGGTCCTCTGTCGGATACGACTTCAGGGATTCCGTAGCATCTGAAGATAGTGTTGTACATAATTTCAGCCGTTTCCATGGCTGTGGGCAGGCCTCTTAGAGGGATGAGTCGGCAGGATTTAGAAAACCTGTCCACAATGATGAAGATGCAGGTAAATCCGTTGGAGGCTGGGAGATCTGTCACGAAGTCTACTCCTAGGTGTGACCAAGGTCGGTTGGGAACGGGCAGAGGAAAAAAATTTGCCGGATGGTAAATGGCGTGGGCTCTTGGACATGGCGCATTCCTTGCATCCCTGCACGTACCTCCTGACGTCGTTTGCCATGTTGGGCGACCAGAAGCGCTCTTTCAGCAGCGAGAGGGTTTCATTGACCCCTGGGTGGCCAGTGCCAAGTGAAGAGTGTGCAGAGTGGATCAGTGGAGTTCGCCGTGCTCGGTTGATGTACTGCAAGCCCTGGGGGCAACCCGGCGGAGTGTTGGTGGAGACATTGTAAGGAGGGAGAGTTTCTTGAGACCAGGTGATAGGGCTGATGATCATTTGTTCAGGTAGGATAGACTTGGGGTCTTCAGTGGTTTCCTCTGGAGCATGGATACGTGACAGGGTGTCAGCTTTGATATTTCGGGAGCCAGGATGGTAGGAAATGGTGAAGTCAAAACGTGTGAAGAAGAGAGCCCTCTGGGCTTGTCTGGGATTGAGCCTCTTGGCGGCTCGAAGGTACTCCAGGTTCTTGTGATCCGTTAGGACTAGGAACGGGTGTTGGGCTCCCTCTAACCAATGCCTCCACTCTTCGAGGGCGAGCTTGACTGCTAGAAGTTCTCTGTTGCCGATGTTGTAGTTCACCTCCGCCGGGTTGAGCTTGCGAGAGAAGAAGGCACTCCGTTCCAGCTCCGGTGGCCGAGGCGTCGACTTCAACGACAAAGGCCTTGTCAGGGTCGGGATGCACCAGGTTGGCGAAGTGGGCGAAGCTGAGGAAACGCTGGAGCTCTTTGACGGGTGTGGGTGTTGGCCAGTTCTTGATTGCTGCCACCTTCCCCTTGTCCATCCAGAGGCCACTGTGGTCGATGTTATACCCAAGGAACTGCACTGAGGACTGGTGGAACGAGCATTTTTCAGCCTTGAGGAAGAGCTGGAAGTCTCTCAGGCGTTGCAGGACCTCCGCAATGTGGCGTTGGTGGTCGGCCATACTCCGGGAGTATATGAGAATGTCGTCAATGTACAATAGTACAAACTTGTGGAGGAACTCCCGGAGCACCTCATGGATAAAGTCTTGAAAGACGGAGGGGGCATTGACCAGGCCGTACGGCATGACCAAATATTCGTAATGGCCAGTGGGTGTGACGAAGGCGGTCTTCCACTCGTCCCCCTCTCGTATCCGGATCAAGTTGTAGGCGCTGTGGAGGTCCAACTTGGTGAACACAGTGGCTCCGCGGAGGTGTTCCAGGGCAGCTGGGATGAGAGGAAGGGAGTACCGGAATTTAACTGTGATGGCGATGAGAGCTCGATAATCATCCTTTTTCGCCACAAAGAAGAAGCTGGACGCAGCAGGGGAAGTGGATGGTTGGATATAGCCCTGAGCCAATGCCTCCTCGATGTAATCCACCATGGCCTTCTCCTCCGGGATGGATAAGCAGGTAAATTTTACCCCTTGGCACTGACTCACCTGGAAGCAGGTCGATGGCGCAGTCCCATGGCAAGGTGTGGAGGCAGCTTGGAGGCTCTCTTGGGGCAGAATACGTCGCTGAAGGGGGCGTAGCAGGACAGGATGTCCACAGATCGTTTCTCGAGGGGACTCTCAACGGATGTGGCGCAGACTGGGAGAACGTTGGAGCAAGGAGACTTGGGAACAGGCAGATCGGAGAAACACTTGGGAAAGCAGGTTTCGCCCCACTTCAGGACTTCTCCAGTCTTCCAAGAGAGGATGGGATTATGCTGCTGCAACCATGGGCCTCCTAAGATCACGTCAGGGGTGGAACCCTCCAGAACCAGCAGTTGGATGTTTTCGACATGCAGCACTCCGACTTGTTGTTGTACTTGTGTCATGTTGCGGCTGACTCGTCAATTGCTCACAGGTTTGTCTGTTATTGTGTGGATCTGGTAGGTGGTCGGCGTATTCTTGGTCTTGATGTTGAGCTGATGACAGAGGGCACCAGAGATGAAATTTCCCGCTGACCCAGAAATGAGGAGGGCGGATACTGGAAGAGAAAAGTTGGCAGCAGTAAGAGTTATAGTCGTGGTGAGTGGCTTTTGCGTCTGGAGAGTAGAGATAATGGCACTCACCATGGGACGTGGAGGGTGTGTAGGGCATGAGGAGAGTACATGCCCCGGTAATCCGCAGTATAAACATAGATTCTGGGTCAGCCTTCTCTGTCCTTCCGTTGGAGTCAGCCGTGATGATTCCCCTTGCATGGGTTCGTGGGCTGGTTCTGGAGTGCTGACGGATTCTGGCCGGCAGAGGAAGGTGTTGTGAAGGCTCTGACCCTGGTGCTCTTCGAGACATGACTGCATACGAGTATTGATAGTTGGATGAAGAGTTCAAGCCCGATGGTATTCTCGTATGCAGCGAGATGCAACCACACTCGAGGATCCAGTCCTTGACGGTATGATGTCAGCAGCGCTTGTTCATTCCATCCGCTCCGGGCAGCGAGCGTTCTGAACTTCAGAGCATATTCATTAACAGACAATTTTCCTTGCTTCAAATTCTACAGTTTCTCACCGATAGATGAATCCCAGGATGGTTTTCCAAACATTTCCCGGAAGTGTTCAACGAAGTCAGAATATGTCTGCGTTACTGGATTGTTTTGCGACCAGATTGAATCGCCCACTGTAGAGCAATGCTGGAAAGTTGTGAAATGATGAACGCTTCCTTGGAGTTTTCAGTGGGGAACAGGTGCGGTTGCATCTCCAGGGTCAGAGAGACTTGCAGTAGGAAACCATTGCAGTCCTCCGCCGAACCAGAGTAGGGCGCCGGTTTGGCCATGGGACTGGTGTACGCTGGCAGTGAGGGAGAGGTGACGGTGGATGCGGAAGTGATGGCAGGAGCTGGCGGTGGTGCTTGTGATGGTGGTTGCACTTTGAAAGTGCGACGAAACGCATCCACCAATTCCTGGAAGGGATCCGGTTGACTCATGCTTGTGTTCCGCTGTTTTGGTCCGGTCTTCTGTTACAATAGGACCAGTCAGGAGACAGAAGATAGGTTAACAGGTTTTTTATTGAACACAAGCAGAGTATATGGATGACAACATGTGAGTAACAGATGCAAGTTCGTGACTGATGAATGATATGGAGAATGACACAGTCCTTTTTGTGGTTGCAGAGTGACAATGGAGAATGATACTTGCTGAATGGAGTAGATGACTTCAGACAACACTTCACACCAGAACGAAGACGAGGAGTAGAGCTTGGGTACACAGAGTACAGGTAAGTAGCAAGAGGAGTCCTTGAGGTAAGCATTCAGGTAAGTCCTTAGATGCAAACGTGACCGGACAATGTGACTGTGTGTGTGAGTGTCTTAAAGGTGCCCTCGAATGAAAAATTTTATTTATCTTGGCATAGTTGAATAACAAGAGTTCAGTACATGGAAAAGACATACATTGAGTTTCAAACCCAATTGCTTCCTCTTTCTTATGTAAATCTCATTTGTTTAAAAGACTTCCGGAAAACACGCGGATCTCAACATAGCACCGACTGTTACGTAACAGTCGGGATCATTAATATGTATGACCCCAATATTTGCATATGCCAGCCTATGTTCGAGCATTAGACAAGGAAAGGCAGTATTAACGTCTGGATCTGTGCACAGACAAGGTAAGCAAACAAGAACAACAGCGAAAAATGGCAGATGGAGCAATAATAACTGACATGATCCATGATAACATGATATTTTTAGTGATATTTGTAAATTGTCTTTCAAAATGTTTCGTTAGCATGTTGCTAATGTACTGTTAAATGTGATTAAAGTTACCATCGTTTCTTACTGTATTCACAGAGACAAGAGAGCCGTTGCTATTTTCATTTTTAAACACTTGCAGTCTGTATAATTCATAAACACAACTTCATTCTTTATAAATCTCTCCAACAGTGTGTAATGTTAGCTTTAGCCACAGAGCATAGCCTCAAACTCATAGAGAATCAAATGTGAACATCGAAATAAATACTATACTCACATGATTCGATGTATGCACACAGCATGCATGACGAACATCTTGTAAAGATCCATTTGAGGGTTATATTAACTGTGTAAACTTTGTAAATGCGCTGTAATATAATCGAGAGCTCATGTGGCAGGAAGCACACGATTTAAAGGGGCAGTAGCTGAAAAAAATCAGTGCATAGTTAATGATGCCCCAAAATAGGCAGTTAAAGAAATTAATTAAAAAAAATCTATGGGGTATTTTGAACTGAAACTTTACAGACACATTCAGGAGACACCTTAGACTTATATTACAAAAAGCATTCGAGGGCACCTTTAAGTAGTGCTGGAGCCTGGCGTGTCTGTGACAACTATATGTTAAAAGAATATTTAAGTGTCAAAAAAAAAAAAAGAAAAAAAAAAAAGAATCATCTTATCCCAAAGTCTTTTAAATTAAGACCATAGAAAAAAATCAACATGCAATTAAGCAGTTAAACCTGAAGTTTAATGTGTGATAATTCCTAGAGGTTAAACAGCAGTCAGGTGGCAGGACTTTGAACACCTTCTTGGGAACTGTTCTTATGCAGTTAAGCCGATAATGGGTGTTTTACAGTAGCCTTGAAAAGACTATGGCCTGCAGAGAAAGCAGAGGTTGAGGAAGGGTCTCATTTTGTGATATAAATGGCTGACGAACTGTTTGTCACAGATGACTGATGTTTTTACGTAGCTGAAGGTAAAGTGTGTGATCTTCAAATTAAATAGAGAAAATTTTAGAGGAAAGAAGAAAAAGAAGAGGAGCTATCAAGAGACAAAAGAAAAATGCTCAAATGGAAAGGAGAAAAGTCAAGAGGTGATCGCTAAAAGGATACGGCTGTCATAAACGTGATCAGAGATAACTGCCTACACACACAAAAGCTGGAAGAGCAAACCTCCTGCTGTGGATGTTTGTTGTGTAAGTGTGTTTGTGTGTGTGTGTGTGTGTGTGTGTGTGTGTGTGTGTGTACACAGATGGCATGTAAGAGCCGAAGAATAGAGTGGTGTGAGGTCTGTCCACACGGGAGGAAGGAATTAACTCTCAAGTTTTACTGCCAGCCTCTTTCCATCTTACAGCCATTAACATCTGCTATCTGCACAAAAACCAGCATTTCAGGTAATAAAGCATGCTATAACTAACAAGATAATATCACTCTGGCACATTCAAAACTGAACACATCTTAATGTGCTTTTCATTTTCTTGCATTAATGGCTAAGATCTACATGGTTGTATACATTTGAGAGGAGACGCCATGTCGTAATCCCACCAGCCAGCACAGCTTAGATCAGTTGGAACAAACCTGGCCTGACAGGGGCTTAACGGGGCCACTGGCCTTTGGCTTCTTACATCTGTGGCGGAGCAGTCGGCCAACACATGGAACCCTCACACGCTGCTGTACGTCCCACAGCAACATCTGCTTGTTTGAGGGGCACCGGCAGGGTGCTGCTCATTTCATACTGGGCCTGGCACACAGGACTTGGACAGACAGGTGGCCTAGCCAATCATGGACCTGTGAGCATGCTGAACCTGTCTCTAGCACCTGCTCCTTTCATCTTTTAGCGGCTCGGGTGAACGGCATCCATGTAGCAAGCTCTTCTGGTGTCATCTACCTACCATCTGGATATGAGAATTGCCCTCGCCAGGCACAATGACCCTCTCTCAGTGCCTAATTAATGTCATGGATTATCTTGACCTGAACACAGCCCAATCTGAAATAATTAAATCTAATAACAAATATAAATACATAATATTCTTCATTTACAGTAATTGTAGTCCCTTCTTTTTCTCTTCTACTGACATTTTCTTTCGTTCATTAAAGGGATACTAATAGTTCTCATTCTGTTCCCATTCATCGTCATGCCATTTCAAACCTGTATTACTTTTTCTCTGTGAAACACAAAATTTGGACAATGTACTGGTCGATCTTTATAATGCAATTACAGTTAATGGAGGATGGAGTTTTTAAGGTTCTACAAAAACAGAAAAGAATCATAACTGTCATAAGGAAACATTAAAAGTATATCTTATGATAAGCCATACAAAGTTTTGTGAACTCGATCAACCAGGGGTACATTTCCAAAAGCATCGTTAGCCAACTAACATCGCAAGTTCTGTCGTTACCAACATAGTTCAACAATTTGGTGTTTCCCAACACCATAGTTCAAATGAACATTAGTAAACTGCATTGCAAACTTGTGTGGTTGGAATGACAGCTCTCGAGCTGTGTTTAGAAGCATAGTTTCTTGTTTTTGAGACTTAATAAATAATTATCTTGAGCAAAATAATCCAGCTGGCATTAAATACAATGTATATCTTTTATTTCGAATATATACAAATGCCATTTACATATTTGAGTTTGTCAAAAGATTTTAAGCACCATTTTTGAAGAGTAGCGTGCGTACGTGTTCTAGGCTAGTACGTAAGAACGAGCCTATGACTGTATCTGGAAATATAACTGAGAAAAATGAAAATTATTCCTCAGATGCCATGTTCGTAATTTATGGCAAAAAATATAGCATTAATTCAATCTCAAACGTATTCATTTAAAGAAGTTATTACTCCACCTCCTGTGTGACATCATTCTGACAGTTGTGACTAGTTGATTTGTTCAACAATGCATCGTACAACCGAAATCTGGAAAAGTTGGGACATTTGAATAAAATGAAAACTAAAAGACTTTCAAATCACACAAGCCAATATTTTTTTCATGACAAATGTTTAAACTGAGAAATTTTACAATTTTATGCAAAAAATGAGCTCACTTCAAATTTGATGCCTGCTATAGGTTTCAAAAAAGTTGGCACAGGGGCAACAAATTTTGAAAAGATTTAGCTGGGAGAACATCTAGCAACTAATTAAGTTAACTGATATTAGGTCTGTAACATGATTAGCTATAAAAGGGATGTCTTAGAGAGGCATAGTCTCTCAAAAGTAAAGATGGGCAGAGCTGTGAAAAAGTGCGCAAAAAGATTGTGGAATACTTTAAAAACAATGTTCCTCAACGTCAAATTGCAAAGGCTTTGCAAATCTCATCATCTACAGTGCATAACATCATCAAAAGATTCAGAGAAACTGGAGAAATCTCTGAGTAAGGGACAAGTCCGAAGACCTTTATTGGATGCCTGTGGTCTTTGGGTCCTCAGACGACACTGCATCATTCATCGGCATGATTGTGTCAATGACATTACAAATGGGCCCAGTAATACTTTCAGAAACCACACTAAAGCTCTATCATGCAAAAAGGAAGCCATATGTGAACATGGTCCAGGAGTGCCAATGTGTCCTGTGGGCCAAGGCTCATTTAAAATGGACTGTTTCAAAGTGGAAGAGTGTTCTTTGGTCAGACGAGTCCAAATTTGACATTCTTGTTGGAAATCAAGGACGCCGTGTCCTCCGGGCTAAAGAGGAGGGAGACCTTCCAGCATATTATCAGTGTTCAGTTCAAAAGCCAGCATCTCTGATGGTATGGGGGTGCGTAAGTGCATACGGTATGGGCAGCTTGCATGTTTTGGAAGGCACTATGAATGCTGAAAGGTATATAAAGATTTTAAAGCAACATTAAACAAAAAAATATGTCAAAGACGACCACAAACTCTTCAGCAGAATCCTATAGCAAATCAACTAGTCCTGGTCGTCAGGATATATGGAAACCTATATCAGGCAAGAATGGGACCAAATCCCAACACCAAAACTCCAGAAACTCATAACCTCGATGCCAAGACGTCTTCAAAATGTTTTCAAAAGAAGAGGAGATGCTACACCTTGGTAAACATGCCCCCGTCCCAACTAATTTGAGACCTGTAGCAGGAATCAAATTTGAAACGAGCTCATTTTGTGCATAAAACTGTAAAATTTCTAAGTTTAAACATTTGTTATGTTATCTATGTTCTATTGTGAATAAAATATTGGCTCATGTGATTTGAAAGTCTTTTAGTTCAAATTCAAATTTAAAAAACGTCCCAAATTTTCTGGAATTCGGGTTGTACTATGGTAGTTAAGCAACGAGTTACGTCGTTGTACAGGAAACCCCAGTTCATTAAAAAGATGTGAAGAGAATGATTCATTTATAAACATTGCTACATGTTTACATCTATAGTTAACCAGGTAAGTCAATTAAGAACAAATTTCTTATTTGCAGTGATAGCCTGGCAAAAAAAGCTTGCTGATGTTGATGTCAGGATTTTTAGTAAATTAAATATTAACTTGTCAATGATAATGACTATGCATGTTTATTTCATACTGGAGCTTGATAGCCCCAGTCACAATCATGATATGGAAAAGAGTGGCCGGGACATTAAAAAATTGGAACACCATTAGCAAACGATGACAGAATTTTCTTTTTAAGACAAAAAATTGAAAATAAAGTAGAAGCATGGAGGACAGAAAGCAATTAACAGCTCATTAGTACCAACGTATTACAGTCCAATTAACTGTCTCTATTGTATGTTTCCATTATTTAATTAATTATTAGTTCTGAGATTCAACTTAATTGTTTTTGTGTGTTGTTTCATGTGTTTGTTTGTAATTTTGTTCCTGTTACAACCACAGAGGACTGCTGCTCTGTAGCGTACCACTGTGCGGACATGATTAAACCCTCTGCACTGCTCTGGTGCATTAAAAACACGCTCACACAAACATGCACCTCATTAATTCACAGCTTTCAGTCCAGTACTCAAGGGGGAATAATGAAAACACTAATTGGAGAACACCACCTAAAATGACCTTGCTGTTTTCTAGAACTGTACATTATCTTTACAGAGGCAGGCAGACAGACAGAAAGAGAGAAAGAGAGAGGTGGTGACATGAAACACAATGTGTGTTCTGGTCTGTTGTTAGAGCACTGTATCAACAGTTCAGTTGCATCAACAGTAAAGCACCAGTAATCCACATTAAGATGAATTCAGTGTGCGAGTACAGTGCAAATAATGAACAGAATGTAGAGGGAGGAGAAACTGTGTAAATGAGAACGAGTCAGTGTGGTGGAGTATTGCTCCCTGCTGAGACAGCACACCTCCCCCCTGGCTGTGAGCTGCACTGGTGGGCCAGGAACGGAATTAGGGGGTTATGGGAAAAAAAGAGGGGCTAAAACGGGGTCTGACTGGAAGGGTGGGATGGCTTCTGAGCTGCTTCTCACCCACTGCAGGTGCGTGCCACAGCGGCAGTCAAAGTACCAACCTGCCCTCCATATGCTTGTTCTGCGCCTGCCAGCCATCTCCCGCCACTCCCCACTGAGCTCAATGCTGGCACCTCTCGCCCGCCCCCAAATCTGTCCTCGATCCTCGTGCCCACTCCAGCTGTCCTCCTCTGTTCTGTGTGCCCACACCAGGCAAGCGGGGCAGCCCTGGACCCCAGAAGCGCTATGGCCTGCTGACCGGCTAACGGGCCACAGTCGCCATATGGAGACTCCCGCCATCAGAGCTCCTTGCTCTGTCATCCTCTGCCTCTTCCATCTGAGCGCACCCACCATGTGCTGGAGCCGAGCCTGCAAGCAGATTGTTCGCCCCCGCTTTGCTCTCGTACTCTCTTCTTACTTGTTTATAGACAATCTCCACTTGTTCTCTAGCCCCGCAGAGCAGGCTAGACCAAACAAACATTCAGAAATAGATGAACCACTGCGGTATTCTGAGCTCCGTTTGACATGACCCCTTCCTCGTCATGCACTTTATTGTGTTTGCTTTCCCTGCATTTGCCTTGACACTTCCAATAGCCATGCTTCTCGATTACCCATAAATCCCTATATCCCTACTAAACTTATATATAACACATGCACATGCAGTGATATTTGTTTTATCATACGGCCCATCTTGTAATAAACAGATGTTGAGAGTGGTAATCTTCTCATCCTCGGCCAGCCAAAGCTGATCTCTCAATCACGGTAAGCTAGCTTGGCCTTCACCCCCGTTACCACAATCCTTCACTGACCAAACGGCCTGTTAGGGAGCTTGTGGAGCTATATGTTATCCAGACAGAAGGAGAGAAAGATGAACAGAGACCATGCCTGTAGAGAGACTAACTTTATAAAGGCATAATATTGATACAGCTGACCAGTTGAATAGATATCATGAAACCTGTCTTCTCTAAACACGCAACTGTCAGCATTTATAGACATACCAAAACACTGCTGTGATAATGTCTATACCAAGAAGCATATTCTCTGGTTGACAGCAAACCATCAAACAAGTACAAGCATGCACAAGTTTACAGATATAAGCAAACACAAGCAATAGCGGTGTACTTCAGGCTTAAGCCTTTGCAAAGAAAGAAAGCTTTGTTTGTCTCAAAGCTTATACCTCACATTACTGACAAGTGGAAGAGAGGTGTTTACAGTTGAGTTCTACACCACAGCTGTCTAACTCCACATTTCAGTTTCTCACTAGGGGCATACAATGTAATGGAAGACAACATGCTTCCTTACTCACACTTCGGCAACCATACAGCAGGCAGATGCACCCACGTCAACCCACCATCAACTGACGCTGCTTCTGAGGGAATACAAACAGATAAAATAAAGGAGCCATCAAGTTTGAGAGGAGAGGTGGGATGCGGAAGAGACAGGGAGAGCTAAAGCAAGAAAAGGAGTTTCTATTTTGGGATTCTTTAAATGCTTAGCACTCAAACCAATCTGCTTTTAAATGATTCTCAACAGTCGGCATTTCATGGCCCAAAAGTTTAAAAAAAAGGAAGACGTCTTAAAGTGTGTGGAAGAGACATTGTTTACTGGTATTTGCTTCAAATTACAGTGGGAAAGTGCAAGGATTAGCCATCTAAATCTTCTCCTACCCTTTAAAAATATTTAATTTCTGATGACAATGACTGTATGTGCTGTAGAACAGAAGACAACATAACACATCAAGCAGACAGTCAAACATGAGGGAGGGAAAACCTCAGGCTGAAGTGGAGTTCGTCTGGTGTGTTTAGCTTTTAGGGAAAGTGTACAGTATCTATACTGTATCTGAACTTAGTGAGTATATCACAAAAGCTGGAAGAGTATTCGGCTTTCAGATAAACATATTAAGGTTTTGATCCTTTAAAATAAAATAAGTATACACAAACAAAAATCACTGTTATGGTAAGAAAAAATTACTATTAGCAGCTAATACCATTCATCTTCATGTTGTTAGTTGCTCAGCTGTATATACATTCTAGTGGTATTTTGTGCAATGCAATTTCAACACCTCTGTGATGTCTTCACAGAAAGTATTTCCACTATACCTTAATATCATCGTAAGATCCACATGCATCTAGGAGAATGTTCTCCACCTTCTTCTTGCTCAACGTTCCACTGAAAACCCTCAGGCCATCTGCCGGAAGGTAGTTATTATAGTAAATAACGTTTTAAATATGGATATTTTTCTTACAAAAACCCATCGTTTCGCTTCAGAAGGCCTTTATTAACCCCCTGGAGCCGTATGGATTACTGTATATTTATGATGAATGGATGCATTTTTTTGGGCTTCAAAACACGCCCCCCTTTCACTACAATTATAAAGCTTGGTAGAGCAAGGATATTTTAAATATATCTCTGATTATGTTCATCTGAAAGAGGATAGTCACCTAGGATGGCTTGAGGATGAGTAAATCATGGGATAATTTTCATTTTGGGGTGAACTATCCCTTTAAGAGCTATAAATACTATTAAAATATGAGATTTTAATCTGCATTATCATGCAGATCCGACAAATCATTTGCACGACCAGAGGTGCACACTTTTGTGATTATCCCACCACATGCCATAGATTACTGACCCCTGGCTTAGGACATTTTATTCAACTCATTGCAAGGGTTCCACCAGTAGTGGTCACTCGTGCAACATAAGCAATGATGTGCATCAGAATACACAAGACAGAGGGAAGTTAGCAACGGAAGGGCATAAAAAATTAACTGGAACACTGGGGATCCACAGAACTGCACATGCATGTCCTCCTTTTTTTATTTAGATCATCAGCTCGTTAGTAAAGAGCTCCATGAACTGATGTCAGATAAGAAAGACATACAATGTGCAGTGCTGTGGATGCCCAGGATAAGGACTGAAAACCACTATTCTTAATGCACCGTAAGGAGACAAGGATTGAGGATGGAGAAAGAATAAAATGGTAGTCTTTCCTTATATGCAGATTATTTACTGTTATATATGTGTGATTCCCCTGCTGCTTTGCTGCCTTTAATAGAAATGCTTAATACTTAAATGTCACCTTGTTTTGTTTAGCTTTTTTAAGAACCTACCCACATATTTGCCTCGTTCATTTTTACACAGCCAGATTCTGTTATTTTATCTTTTATTTGAGGTTACAGAGCACATAGAATCTCCAAGGTCTACCTGCAGAAGCCTAAAGAGTTGGGTGGTCTAGCACTACCTGTTTTTTTGTCCTGTTTGTCACCAGGGTTATGGTGGTCATCTTGAATTGCAAGAGCTATGTAAAGGTTCAGCAAAAAAATAGAATAAATAAAATAAACAAGAAAGAAAATAGCATAAATGTTTGGAACAATATGAGACTAAGTAAATGACTTTTTTGGTGCACTATTCCTGTAATAATGATCTTCAAAGCATATATACATTTATCAGTTCTTCATTTATGTGGAAGGCTACTGAGTACTAGTACTAGTCATTTTGCTCTGTGACTTCAGTTGTGCTGACAACAACAGGAGGAAAATTCCTGGTTTTCTGTGTCACTTGTTTCATATGGTAACCTGTAATGGCCACAGAAATATTGGAATGTGAAAATAAAGTGAAACTAGAGCATGTTGAATTCACAGAGTATGCAGTAAGTTAACAACACAATGAGCTTCTAAAATGATCTGAGTGCGCTTAAAGTATTCACATTAGTCAAATACTAACACCCATGAAACACAGAGAAGCTAACAGATATAATATATGTGTGTGTGGCATGTCTGTTTTTGTGAGATATGCAAGCCTTGTTTCTCAGCTGTGTTGGACACACTTTCCAGCTGGCAGTCAGACCACTGATGCTGCGCAGCGTGCCATTTACAAAAAGTAAACACTGACTCACCGACTAGTAGATCACTTTTCTGGATGACTAGTTGAAAAAATGAGTAGTCATACAAACCCTATTGTGCAGTTTGCATGTTAGTAAGAAAAAAGTGGGACATTTCCTAGGTGAATGCACATAGAAAAGCAATTATTAGTAAAGAAAAACAGTAGGGGAGGATGAAGAGACTGGGAACAATTATCAACAATGTGACCGGTTGACCTGCTTTCATGGTAAATCCATAGCCATAGATTTCCCATCATGTGTTCATGACCCTGAAGGAACCGTGATCAGTTTGTACACTTGCCATCGACATACAAGCAGCCCCACGGCTCCTTGCAATTTATAGCCTTCACATCGACTCAGTGAAAAAACATGACTGCAAGGCAATCTTCTCTTGTTAAAATGCTCATGAACCACAAAGAAAAAAACATGTATTGATCATGGCTATCATAGCTAACAACAAAGTAGAAGACCAGTAAGGTGCTTCATTTTAAATTCAAATGCAAAAATAATATGCAATATGCACATATATTTTTGATTCTTATTGAATGATTCACATTTAAATCCACTGTAAAACAGAAATTTTATATTATGCTCTAAGTTTCTGTGTCACTTAGTTACCAGAAAACTATTATGACACAATTGCAATGACACAAAAAACCCATGTTCAATAATACTAATAATATTAATAATCTACAGCAATAATCTACAAGAGGCCATGCATTACAGTGGTTTTACTCTGCTTCTCCCCATGGTAAAATGACTGTAATTCTTGTGGTTTATGTAAATGTACAAATGTTTGTAATAGTAACAAATAATAGTTAGTTGTAATAGTTTACAAACAGTAAATATTTGGGTAATAATAACAAACACATATTTTCCAAAACGGTATGCATTCATTAGGTTAAAATGCACAAAACCAAATATCAGTAGGACTGGTATAATATAACATAGCTCAATATCAGAATACCGGAAAAAAAAACGGAACATTAAAGTCAATCGAGCCTAGAGAAAGTTAAGTGATGCCACCCATAAAGGATCAATAGGAAAACAACAGGATCATAGGGCATAAAAGTAAATGCCCTTGTCTTCATCAGTATTGTTAATGATAAAAGCCTTCATTTAATCCATGAAGCTTCAGTTAATCCAGGAAGCTACGCTGAGGTGAAACAGATGAATGTTACGATGCAATGTCAAAGTACTCCATTTTATCAGTGTCAAATTGTCTCTTGTCTATGGCACATGAGGACAAGATTAAATACTTGCAACTTTAAGCCACTGAAACCAGGTTCAAGATACTCCTCTTGGGAATGACATTTAGCCACAGGTTTAAAGCATAGCAGAGGGATCACTACCGATTTATGGGCTTCTGACTCTCTAAGGACTCCTGGCTCAAGGAAGAAGCAGTCGGCTTTCATAGGGTCAGTTCTATCAAATCTTACTTTGATATCTTTTGTTTTTCCCCCTATTGTGCCTTTGTTGTTTTTTCTAATTGAGTAACTGTCACATGTAACCAGTCTGTCCCGTTTCTCTGGCTCCTCTAGAATCCCCTCTGGCAAACAAACCTGAAGAAAGCTAACACATGAATGTGCTTCCCTGGAAGAGCGGTACAGTTTAAAAGAGATAAAGTTGATGAAGATGAAGGGTGACAAGAAGTCTTGGACCATCAAAGCCCATTTATGTGGAGTAAAATTGAGGTGTTATACTTAGTTCTATCTATGTTCTATAAAACAAACTTCAAATCATATGCCAGAACCAGAAACAACACGAACAACACAAAACGTCAAATCATTTTACAGCACTTATCATATATTTCTTTGGTATCCACAAACAGTGCTTGACTGTCGCACAACTCTGAACGAAATTCAGTGATGTCAAGGCTGCAATGTGAGTGGTTATCAAGGCACATGTGATCCAAGTTAGTTGTTACGCTTTCTCCAATGGTAGAGCCACAGACCCTCGTATCTCCCAATAATAAGGGAGGACCAAAGTTGCCCATCCCTCTTTAAAAGGATTCTATCCTTCTTATTTTGCTATTTTCTGTGAATGTGCGACAATTCCTATTCATTAGTTGTTATAGGTAAATAAGAATAAGTGCTGTAGTAGATGATAAAACTAATCGCGCTACAAACCAGTCTGTTATAATTACAACAATAAATTAAAGTAATATGGTACGAAATACCAGTTTGCAAAATCATGCAGCATAGTGAGCTGTTTTGTACAGCTAAAAATAACTGGAAGCCAGACACATTCAATTTACAAATGTCTGCACCCGCTGTTATGTTAAAAATAAGGTTGATAAAACAATGTTATGTATAAATATATTTTCCATTACAGTTTACACATTTAGTACTCAAACAGACAAAATACAGCATTTAAATGTGGAAAGCGTATGTGACACCACACCATGAAATATCATGATAAATGTCGAGTAACTAAGATATTTTAAAAGGTGCAGTAAGCAATTTTTGAAAAAATGCAGTTGAAAGTGGATCGGACCGAGCACCACAACAAACCTGTAGCCAATCAGCAGTAGGGGATACATACACTGGGAGGAGAGAGAGTAAGAAGAAAGAAGAAGATTTTAAGAAAGACTTAAAAGAGTGATGGCTGAGAAACATTACGAAAGAGAAAAGCTCAGAAGAATATTACTGGAAAAGAAGAGTGATGATCAGGCAAGAGTTTAAGGACCCACATTAATAAAAATAAAACAAACAAACAAACAACTTTCCAGCACTGGAGGGACCTAAGTGGGAAGGCCTGAAAACAGATGCTGAGTTTGCATTGTTTTTGCTCCATACTTTGGTATACTTTGGAGTAACATTGGTTTTGAGTGTGTGTTGCTGGCGATTAACAACGAACTCTTGCTTGTCTATACTTGTGTACTTTATATACATACTTGTTCTTCTTTGTCATTTGTTCGTAATCTTTGCTTTATTTTTGGCAAAGCTTTAGTTTGCTTTGCTTCTGCTAAATACATATAAAGAGACATCCACTCTAGCATTGCGTGTTCCTGCATTTTGGGGGCAGAGCAATGAAAGAAGGGCTGTGTTTTTTGCGGTTGATTTCAAATATCAACAGTGTTCAACAACGATTCATAGAAATTGCTAACTGCACCTTTAATACTTGGAATTTCACATTAAATGGAATTTCACATTAAAATACAATCAAATCATGTAAAAAAATCGGAATATGACAAGAACATCCAAAGATAACTGAGCGTTTATGTGGCCAAAATGGGTAATCGAGACTTTACAGATTTGAACTGAGAGTCTGATAGCAGCAAGTCTGTTTGCCCTGATACCAGCATCACTCTCAGGCAACTGAAAGAGACTTAGTAGGCCACGACTTTTTTCTGAAAATCAGCAGATTAAAGCACTATATTTTCATTGGAAACTGAAAACACTATCATGGAAATAATGTGGAACTTTGTGAATGACAGGCATTCTAGTTCTGCTGAGCTTTCTGCTGAGTTCTGCAGGTGCAAATTCTGTGTGGGCTTGGTGATACCTCTATCTCTCAGTCTCTGTAATAATTAGCGTACTGCAGGCAGTGCTCTCTGTCTCTCTCCTCTGTTCCTTTAATGTGCCTCTTTTTTCTTGTCAAGTAATCATTGAAGAACCCGTGCGTCTGACACCGTCTCCAAGGCAACAGCGCTTCAGATGGGAAGGCAGGCAATGTGTGTACGTGACACACACACACAGTGATACTTTGACAGAGCACAAGGCCGAGTGTACACAAGACGATCTGGCAGAGTTTGCTCTTTTGTGGGTTGTGTGTGTGTTTCAGAGAGATCTCTACAAAGCACACACGTTATCTGCAGCTGATGACCCTGATATCTGAATATGACCAAAGGTAATACACATATACACACAAATGCTGGTACACCATAATGAGGATTTTACATAGGCATTATGTTTTTTATACTGAGCCCCTATTTTTATACTGAATCCCCCAACCTTATTGCTAAACATAACTCTCACAGAAAAAAATGTTATGTTTATTTAACCATTTCAATTACGAGGACAGCTGGATGTCCTAATGTATATGGGTAGAGACTTGAATACACACTACATTGTGAGGACATTTAGTCTTCATAATTAAGCACACAAACAGAAACACACAGTATTGGTCTGAAGAGGTGGCACAAGGTGGCACACACACACACACAGGTTTTCATGTATTATGGGTACATTCCATAGACATAATTTTTATACCAATCAAACTGTATAATTTATTCCCTAACCTTAAATCTACCCATCACAGAAAACATTCAGCATTTTTAGATTTTCAAAAAAACATCACTCAGTGTGATAATCTGTTTTCCTCATGTGGATCAAAAAATGTCCCCACAAGGACAAGGATTTCAGATATTGCCATCTTTCTTTGTCCTCATAACAGGGTTTACCAGGACCACACACAACATCAACATTTTTTTTCCTAATTTAGCTCAGACATGCAGAAAAAAACAAACAAACAAATAACAGAGTGTCATGTTCTGTTTGTTGGATTGTGCAGACATATCTGTCTTTGCTTAATAATCATGAGCTCATTTATAGTCCAGCCCCCACAGACCCACAGCCTCATGAATTATTCATGTTTGGTAAGTGTCAGCTTAGTAGACCCTCTGTCAGAGGGCACAGTGAAGATCTGCCCCACACTGTCCTTAACACATTAACACCTTAACACACACTCACACACAAGTGATATCAGGATTTAACTTGGGCAAATATCAAGCAAATATGTAATAATTTCTATAAATCTAATAATATCAAGCACACACACAAATCTAATAATATCAAGCACACATTTTACTGCACATCGCAGCAGTAACATTATTTTAATCAGTTCAAAATCATTCAATTAAGCCAAGATCATTTTAAATGATCCATTTGTGCTGTTAAACAGAAAAGCCATAAGACGGATCAAAGAAACCTCCCCACATGCACGCAAGCGCACATACACACACACACACACACACACCCACCTCACATCGCAGTCGCACTAGAAACACACACTTTCTGAAGATGTGCTGCTGATTCGGTCACTTTATAAAGTAACTTGAGGAGAACACACACATGTGATTTTGAAATAAACTGACCTGGCAGGTAGTAGAGAGGTGCTTTTAGTCCAAACATGGTCTCTGTTACAGTGTCATGTTGCTGGGCGCTGAAGTCAGGAGGTGTGGCACGTATCGAACCGTCCAGCGGCGAGAACTGCCCCCACTCACCCACAGCCGGGCTAAAGGTTTGAGGTTAACAGACCTCACTAGTCAACCTGTCATCTCTGAATCACCCCGATTCACAGGCTGATGGAGGGTGAGCTGTGTGTGAGAGTGTGTATGTGCAGGGTCAGATAGGGGGGTCACCAACAAGATAGACCCAGCAAAAAAAAAAAAAAGGAAAAAAAAGGAAAAAAGAAAAAAAAAGAAAAAAGCAAACAGCACTGTGATTGTGTTTTATTGTTTCATGCTGAAAAGCGATAGAAGTAATCCTTCAAGAGGCTTGTCCCACGATGGCGAGTCTCTTCCTCCATCCCAGGATGAGGATATGTGGAGAGAGCTGTCTTCCTTTCTCAGTCTCTCTCTCTCCTCTTGCACTCATTCAGCGTCTTCTAGCAGCACGAGGAGGAGGAGGAGAAACCCCTCAGGATATAGCATGGATAACAGGAGAGGAGGGGGAGAGACAGAAAGACAGAGAGAGAGAGAAAGAGAGAGAGAGAGAGAGAGAGGGAAGTGCATGTGCCCGCTGATGGTTCCTCCCATGAGCATCATTATCAGTATAGTGGGATAGCACTGGAAAGGCATGTGATTGGTTGGAGAACAGGGCGGTGACACAGGGGCATTATTCAGCATTGAGGGCATCTGTTCATACCCCTGCTCCTGGATCTGCCCTTAAACGGTGTCATCTTATCCTGCAGAACATCTGAGCCTCACACACTCGGACTGACAGTGAAAACGGCAGCTGGCACACACACACACACAGACACACACACACGCACACACACACACACAGCACTTCCATGGTGGTGTGACGTTACAGCGGGATGAGCGCAAGACAACGTGAACACAACAGATTTTCTTTTGGTTGTTTTCTCTCTTTTTTCTTCTTGTCTCTCAATTTTAGTTTCAGTGTCAAAGTACTTAATTGGTTTGACTGTTTTACATACGATAGTGCCAGTGCATTCATACACACTGAAAGAAAAGAGAAATAAAATAAAAGATAATATATACAGTAAACAATATGCAAATAAAATACAAAAAAATATTGAATGTAAAACAATTATGATAGTAAAGTGCCGCCTCTCTATCCTTCAGGATCATGTTTTTGGCTTTGAAACATGTCTTTCCTGTCATGACCCAAACGACAACATCCCCCACGTCACACACACTCGTGCAGTGGGTGGGGGTTTAACTATCTGCTGTGGAGGTGCAGAGCAGAACAAAACCAGCAGGAGAGAGATACAGAAAAGAGAAAAGACGAAGAAACAGAGTGATGGCAAGGAGATAAAGACAGAAGTGAGGAGAGTGAACAGAGAGGAGGGGGGAGACAACTTGTGCCCTGAGGGCTGTCTCACTCTCACTATATACCTGCACACAGATAAATGTCTGTCTGTCTTTACCTCCCCCTTCCTACAGAAACATGCCACAGAGGGAGAGACAGGCATGCACACAGAGAAACACTAATCAGAGAAAGAGACAGATGGAGAGAGCGACAGATGCAGGAGAGATAGCAAGTCCAACTGTGAACCTGTACTCAAAGGAGAGACATGCACTAGACTTATTTCTTTTACTTATTTACTCATTTTATTTATTTATTTTTATAAAAAGATAATAGCAATGACTTCATCCAAACCCAAACCTTAAAAGAACATGTTTAGCAAGATTTATATTTATGATGTTTTGCTTTGTAAGATTAGGTAATTTGTCTAGGACAAATTTGGGGGCAGATACAGGACAGTCCGTTTTATCATTTCTCTGAAAAAAATGACCGTTTTCTTTGTGAAAATAAAATGATGTTTATAATGATGTGTAATGATCCAGGCAGAGACAGCATGTGTGTAACGATTCAGTTGGTGACTGAAAGGCTTTAAAAAGACACTGGAGATCAGAGCACACACAACACAGATCCTGTGACACACATGCTCTGTTCCAGTCAGGTGTAGCATCCATATAAAAACAGTAATGCTTCAGTCTGTCTCGGATCACCTGCCTGAAACCACTAGAACCCCTTTGGTTTTATGTGTATGTGAGAAGCTACAGAAGAAAAGGATGTCAGAGGTTTCTATGGTCTATACTCAGAGCATTAAGCGATTGGTCCATTGCCTCTTCAAACTAAACATACGGTGACACCAGCTCACTGAAACCTAGATTTGGTCATTTCCTGCTTATCTCATGTGTCTATGCTGCGTTGCATATTTTTGATTTAAAGACTCCTGTGGTGAAAATTAAGTTTTTAATGTTGTTTATGTCTATGTGTTGTTTTTAATATGCTTTAAGACAAACCAACCATGTGCAAATTCATAAATCAACACCACTCAAAAATGAGGTTTGAAATCGCTGGTGTTCCATACATCACAACCTACCTTATAACCAATAGCGTCAACGTGCGGACAGGCTTTAGCATATCATTAACTATGATCTGAAGCAGGGGAGTCTCAAGAGAAGCCAGGTAACCAGGTTAACCTGGTTTATTTTTCTGTTGATATAAAAAATCGGGTACATTTAGCATATAGCTGATACCATTCTGATACATTGACTTTGTAGATGGCCCTGTATAATTCACTTGTACATTCTGAATCAGTTTCTGGTTCAAACATATATGGCTGAATTAAACCAGTATATACACTTGCTATTGTGCAGCGTTTACTACAGTAAAGTTGCCCGATTGGATTTCTGAGCTGGTGTGAGTTAGTGGAGCGGTGGGGCTAATTTGCATATTCATGGTCTGTATATACTAAATAAAGCAAGGGTGTAGAGTTACATTCTCAAGCTATTTTAAGGCATGAAAAACTTCTTTTTCACAGGAAAAATAAAGTTTAAATATGTAATTTTGGTGATGAAAGATGAGTTTTAAGGGATTAAATTATTGACTACAGGGGGACTTGCAGCCATGTCCCAAATGCTGCCCTCTGTCACTTTCATGACGTAATGTTGCATAGACTGCTGTACCAATGCAGGCTCAGCAAAAGGGCACATAGCCCCCCTCCTCAGCACCCTTATGAATTTAAAACTGAAATATGGGACACTCTACATTCTCAATAAATTTACAGACATAATCAATCAACAGCCAGAGGAACATAAGTCCACATCAAGTGTGCCATTTGGGAAAGTACGGAAGCCCTGAACCACATGGTGGAAAAAAAGAAGAAGAAAACATGGTGGAGAGATTTTTTTTTTGTAAAAAATCTTGATTTTTTTTTTTTTTGACAGCTCTGCTTTCGTTTTATTCATCAATCCATCCAATTGAGCATTTTTATGTGTGTTTTATCGCTGTGTTATACTGAAATTCCATTTTCATGACTGGATTCTGGGATTCCCTCTCCATCAAGCACATCATACGACTTAAGTTATAAACGGAACATACCTGCATCTGCACGGATGGTTTTTTCGAATATAGGAGAACCTGTACAATGTGTTTCCTCTTTTTGCAGGTATTTGCATCTATCTACCTTCGAGGACAACCCCACGTTTGTTTTTTTTATTTCCAAAGTATTCCCATACTGCAAATTTTGACTTACTTTTCAATGGGGGATAGAGATTAGAGACAGCAACTTTTGTCTCTGACATTGTCTCTGCTGTATGTGTGTGGGTGGAGCAAGTTTAGAGTCTAGTGAAGTGGAAAGTTGTTGTCTATGCGCAGGTGAGATTCTGCGGCTGATTTTTTTTCAATACCATAAATAAGGAAATGTACATGATATGATAATCGTACATGCTCATACCGTCATACCGGTATATCATTACAACCTTAACAGTTGCTTAAAATTGTTGTGGAAACCATGATACATTTATTTTTCCTGGATTTTTTGATGAATAGAAAGTTCAACAAACAGCATTTATTTGCATTTATTTATCACTGATAAATTGAATGCATCATTGATGAATACAAGTATTAATTTCTACCACAAGTGTTTGAATGGTATCATGGTTTCCACAAAAATATGAAGCAGCACACTGTTTTCAACATTTAATTATAATAATCAGAAATGTTTTTTGAGCAGCAAATCATCATATAAGAATGATTTCTGAAGGGTCATGTGACACTGAAGACTGGTGTAATGATGCTGAAAATTCAGCTTTGACCACATATTACAATATAATGACTACATTTTACAATATATTCACATAGAATACAGCTATTTTAAATAGTAATACTATTTCACAATATTAGTGTTTTTTGCTGCATTTTTTGATTAAATAAATCCAGCCTTGGTGAGCAGAAGAGACATTTCAATTGTACAAACTTTTGATAGGTACTATATTTTCTGTCTTATTCTGTGGTCTTTTTTTACATTGTATAAAATCCACGAGGAGGACTTAATGCACAGGTGTTTGTAGTACATAAACCAATCATAAAATTGTCATAATATATATATATATATTAGATATTGGTTATTGTTCAGCAGTGTATTTGATTTCTTAAAAGCAAATTGATTTCAAATTAAAAGCAAGAGATGAGATAAAAAAAAAAAAAAAAATTATCATTTAGATAAAGGTCAGATAAAAACTGCTATTACGCCCAAAATTTCTGTCCCCCTAACTTTTGAAATGATGACTACACCCCTGGCAATAACCTTCAAACGGCATAATTACCAATATATATAATTATTGTTATATAGGCCTAAAAAGAAATTTACAAATAAATTACAAACAATACAACTACTATAGAGATACAAATTAAATAAACTTGTTTTTCAGATACAGAAGGTTTATTTACCATGTATACATTTATTTAACATATTTTTTTGTTTTATTAACATTAATGACAAATATAGGCTACGGTCCGTTTAAGACCGAATCCATGGATACTGACACATATCCTGTTTTCACCCAAACGTTTACGCCCACTTAAGCCATAACCAACTGTATTTACGTGAGATACTCCACGCAATGGACATTTTGACAACTATGTGTGCATTTGACCATACAGGCGCAAGAAGAACCGATCGTGTTTCGAGAGAGAGCTTCTGGTCTGTGTCATTCACCGCGATTCCGCCTATCCCGCCTTCACTAATAGATAACGAATTGTGATTGGAAGCATGCAGTTCCCAATGTTTGTGTTGTCATCATTCATTTTGAAGTATTTCCACACCTCTGAGGCTGACATTGTTTCTGCTGCTGTCGCCGGTGTCTCTGTGCACGGAAAATTCTGTCAGTTACGTCACGTGAGGTATCAGTCTTTGGTATCGGGGGTATTTTTACGAGTACGAATACAAGTACATGAGCTTGGTATTGGCCCGATCAATCTTTATAAGCCAGAGTTGTAGTACTCAAGACTGGAACATACTTTCATGGTCGCACAAGTGTGTGTGCTGCACGTCTCTGTTTTGATTCTGAATCAAGTTAGGTCAACTACTTAGGTCTCAATGGACTCAAATGAGCTGGTCTCAACTACAATGCAGCTATAAGCAATCACATGTTGGCCAAAAGATACTACCACTAGCAAGTAACTGAAGCTAAGATTAATTATTAGGACAAATACCTGCACTTCAGCTGCCTCGTAAAATCTAGACTGTCTACTCACCCTTGTACATGCAAAAAGGAATGCAAAAGGACGCCAGACCGCTGAAATAAATAGATCAACAAATGTGACACAAAGCATGTGGTTAAGAGATCTATCTATGCTCAGACATAATAAACTCAAGCTGACCTTTAACCTCTGCCCCATCCTCTCTTTCATCTCAGCAGTTGTGCTCGGGGGCCGGCTGCAGGAGCCCCATCTCCATATGCTAATTGTGGTCAAGCTCAAAGAATTAATTTGCAAATGTGTCATTACCCATCAGAGGCAGCAGAGGGAGGGTGCTAATTATGAAACTGGTGCACTGGGCGTAAAACTCTGCCCAGGTCATGCCACCAAGCTGTTCCTCGGTGCGGAAAAGCAGGAGGGAACAGAGGACACAAATCACATTCAAAAAGAAAAAGATGCAAGCGAGCTAGCATGCAAAAATGTGAATTTTACTTCAGTTAAAGTGGATATTTTGGATGTTAAAGTGGACCCCACCCCCTTGACAATATTAATTAAGTTTTTTTGGTGAATTTTTTTTTTTTTTTTTTTTTTTGAGTTCTGAAAATTTCAGTATGTCACATTTAGATTTCAAAATTAAATTTTGAAAATTTAAATTCAAAATTTTAATCTGACAGTCAATTCAAAACTTGGTAACACTTATTTTAACGTGACATAGCACTTTACATGCACATACATTAGAAATAAATTATGCATAACTACAAGCAACTAACCCTAAACCAATCCCTAAACATAACCCTATAGTAAGTGAATGTACAGGTAGTTAATTAAAGGTACACTTTTGGCTCTCCAGTGGTTAATAAACAAAACTGCATGCGTCTTGCAGAGGAACATTGTAGTCAGAGCTACTTCTCTCTGTTTACTTCTGCTATGTTTATGTATATAACGAGTCAAGCAATTACTAAGCTAAGCTACTCCGCAGCAGTAGACGTCCCGCTCAGTCTAAAATAGTCTGAATATAAACACTTATTATAGGTGTATACTGTAGTGATTCAGGACAAGACAAAAACATGGAAGATGGACTCATGATGCTCGCTCATTATATAAATTTTGTAAAGTTTGAACAAAAAAAGCTACACAGTGTACATTTAATAAGTACTCAGTACTTATTTGTATAATTACACTGTAAAAACTAGTAGTTGAAACTTCATACAGTATCTTCAAAGGCTAAGATATATTGAAATTTCTTTAGCTCAATCACCAAGCTTTGGTCTATTTCATGCAAACCTAAATAACATATTGTTATTGAACCTGTTGATTGCAATTATTTCCACCGATCTGTGATAAAACAAACAGCCATTGTGACCCATTAATGCTGAGGACTGTTCATACACAAAGAGAGCCCGGAATGTGCCCATGTCTGACCTCGGGGCAAGCAGATGGTGCCGCAGTGCTCATCACAAGATTTTCTATTTTCTTTAAGGCCGTGGCTCTTAGAGCTCTGTACAGTAATTTATGACTTCTACTCCCTGGGGTTGACCCTGTTTGCCTCAGTTGAGTCTTTAGACAAAAGCTGGGGCGTCTGGGGAACTGCCTCTTTTCTGCCTACTGTCTCAAGAGAGACTCCCCCTGTGCTCTGCATCTTAAAGGTGGGACTTGTACTTTAGTAGAATAAACTTTTGGTTAAGAATTACTGATCTACTGGTGAAGTAGCTCTGATGTAATTTTATGGACACATACAGCAGACCCTATTCCTGAAGTTGAAAAAATGTGGTGGGATCCGGACAGGGACACAAGAGACCCTTATGTTTGAATGGAAGTCTATGAAGGAGATGGCTCAGTATGGCGAGTAAACCTTACTACAAAATTATTTTAGAACAAACAAATGTTTTTAGAATCCTACCCCCCAGCAGAATCCTATTTGCATTTCTTAGACGTGAAAGAAAACTGGATGTATTACAGTATTGTGGATCTGCACCGCGCATTCGGTCTTAAAGTGACAGCAGCCCCTGCTGCTTTCTGTGTCATGAATATTAATCAAACAACAAAAGACAAAGAGAAAAATCACTTTTGTAGTACAGATTTAACACAGATTAATTATGTTTAATTTATACATTGAGACTATGCAGTGTTATTTTACATTTGATTATTCAATTTCTGTACCTGAATACTGTTAGACTTAACTGGAAAATATAAAGTAATGTTTATTTGTTCATTATTTTCTATGTGTATTCACTCTAAATCACCCTGATCATCCTAGAATTATTCATTCTTTCCAAATAGAGCTATTCAAGTCATCTGGTATTTTTTTTTTTTTCATATCGCAATATATATCGCAGAAAAACAAAATATTACAATGTCAGTTTTTCCCAATATCGTGCAGCCTTATATTAGAGATTTAGGATCTCTTTGTATTACTTCATAAATCAAAAGTACTGCCAAAACTTCACCAGTAAAAATGTTGTATAAAAACCAGAGAAATGATATATGAACAAAAAAAAAAACCCTCTGCAAAAACCTCAGAGGGTTTTCAGAATATAGATAGAAATAAAACTAAAAAGTTTGCTGTATGGAAATGCTCCTGAAGTGAGAAAAATAAATGAGAAAATGACTTTTAAAGATGTGTAGATTGAGAGAAGTAGTAAGATGTGAGATTTTCTTTTCACCTGTTAAAAACAACATGTTAACGGCCCAACATATGTTTTTGCCTTTAGTGTCTTAAGAGAATCTCTGTTTACATCACTTCCTGGTATACTCACACAGAAACCATGCAAAAATAACAGGTTTACTTTCTTAGGTGGTCATGAGTTCAAGGAGTTGAACTTTACAGGCTAGTATTGTATCATATTTAAAGCTGCAGTCCGCAACTTATTTTGGTTAAAAATGATCCAAAATCAACTTGAACAAGTACATAACCAGCCAGTGTTCAAAACTATCTAATTATCTTGTCTCGATACACAACAGTTAGCTTGTAATAATGTTTTATAATAAGAGCGACATGGCAGATTTCCGCGGGAAATTCAAGCATGCAGCAGTTCGTCTGTGCGTCATTACGTCACGTCCGTAAGGAGTCCCGTCCAGGCTAGTTGGTTTGAGGAAGCTTCTGGTAGCAGCACATTTATAGCCTTTTCTCAGCAGCTGAAATAATTAAACTTATCATTTTGATGGCGGATTGTAATTTAGAAAGGTCCAAATGACAATCATCAGTGACAGCTGGAGATTCAGCCGTAGACAAAAAGCAAAAGACTTTGAACTGTGGAGTGGCTACAGAAATTGAAATCTACAGGTAACGCTAATACACACTAAATACACAGTCACACAGTGCTGATGTTGTTAACATTAACAATTTGAGAACAATATAACATTAATAATAATTTGCACGGTTTGACGTGATCCGAACTAAGCGATCGTTAGATTTAATCATCATTGGCAGCGTGATTTATTGAAGGCCTAAATGCTTTTTTCCTCAGTTGGTCAAAACAAAAGTGGCAGACATGTTACTTACTTGTTCAGATTATATTTTTCCAGTGAAAATTCTTATATTGGTCATACTTTCAAGACTTAGAATCTGTGATTCTGAAGTTCAGTATCCACACCAGTGCGGTGATTGACAGCAAACATTAGATTCATCCGCGCTGACGAACTGTGCCGAGGCACAACGCATGTACAGATAACTGTTCTGCATATGACTGCAATCGCATGTTTCAAACAGAGATGGCGACAAAGAGGAAAAACTTTAAGGAACATGAATCATATTTAAGAGTTATGGTTATACTACTGAGATGTACATGTTGCTGCACATTTGTCTGCAACACTGTCATTGTGTATTTTGTTGGTTCTATTTTTTCTAGTTTTTTTTTTTTTTGTCATGTTGTCTGTTTACTAAGACTGAGTCTATGTGGTCCTCTGATCCCTCCTGTCAGTTTTGATCTGTGTGTTCACCATCTCTACACACTTCACCATTGAGAGCCCCAGATCCAATGCACCACCACCAAACTCACATGTCTCTTAGCAACTGTATCCATCCAGTCGAAGTGCCATTGATACATTTGGGTCTGATCTGAGATTCTGAGATCAGCACAGGTGGGTTTGTGTTATCACTGTGACAGAGACACATCACTTGGATAGTAGCAGCCAGTGACATTTCCGCATTGAACATGTCTGCTGCTACAATCTGTGTGTGTGTGTGTGTGTGTGTGTGTGAACACATTTGTCCAAAAGATCATTTACAAGAGTACAAATAATCAATTCATTTCTGCTCTTTGACCCTCATCTAACACCAGACTGACCTTAAGTCAATCCTTTAACCAAAGCAACTTTCACAATAACAAAATGATCAAATCAAACAAGTGTTTCCTGTGAACATACATTATGAAATCCACCTGCTCTACACTCATGCAAACTTAAGCCCAGCAGATGCAAAACCTATCAACAGAGCATTTGTATTACTCACATCATGATTATGCTATTATTTGCCATATTTGTGATTGATATATGGACTAAAACACCATAATATTTCTCTTATTATTCACATTAAAATAATTATTCTAGCATTACATTAACAACCAGGACTTTATAGGTGCCAACAAGAACACACTGTCATCCATCGTCTTTCAATACATAGGAATGGCACAGCTGAATTATGGGTGGAAAAAAACAACAGACACTTACCTGCAGAGGATATCACATGGCATGACATGGTAGAGCAGGAAACATGTGGAGGAAAAACAGAAGACAGGAAGTAGTTAGTAACCAGATAAATAAATATGTTTTAACAGAATTGAAAACCCACCATTAAAAATTACGGCAACACCTTACATTTAGGTCTCATTTGTTAACATTAGTTAACTGAACTTCCCATTAATATATATATATATCTATGCCACCTTGTGCCACCTTTTCAGACAAATACTACTTCCTCTAGTCCCTCTATTCAAATGTTTTCCCCCCTGTACATGTCATGATGAAATAACATGAAAAAAGCATTACTGTATACTGGGTGTGCCTTATACACTTCACACCGCGTGCAAATTTACAGGCATGTAAATATATTTACTTAAATTATTAAATCGCTGCGTGCCTTAGAAACACACTTCAGCAACTTTAATGTAGCATTGATATTCATCCATAACACACATGCATACATCATGCTGCCTGACAGATCTGCCCCAGGCTCATACTCTTTCTCTCTCTCTCTCTATCTCTCTCTCTCTCTCTCTCTCTCTCTCTCCTCTCACTGGCCGATCTGCACGCAGTGACAAAGCAATGAGACGGGTAAACACACCATGATCTATGTGGCTTTCAGGCGAGTAATGAGCTGTCAAACACACTCTGTTCTCTTGCGGTCAGATCTGCTCATCCATGTGTGTGTGTTTTAATCCAACACAGAAGAAAAGAACATCACTGTTGATCTCAAACCGCACCTCAGTCACATAACCTTACAGCCTTGGAACTATGAGTTAAGACTGACCTGATATGTTTTGACCCCAGAACAATCCAGCAATCTACTGTCTGTTATTGTATAGCAGTACACAAACATTTGCAGGGTCAAAAGCTAGTGGGAGTGACAAAGTAGCTTAATTTAGGCTAAATTTGAAGCCATCTTATTGCAAGCATTATATACTTCTTACTGCTTTATAGAAAATAATGGAAACAAAAATGTCCCACATTTCAGTAACAAAAAACTGCAAATTCCATATAAAATAAATAGAGAATAAAACATATTTTGTAACATACAGTATTTTTTTTGTCCTCTTGACGTGAATGAACAACATTTGTTCTGATGTTCTGATGAATATACTGGATACTCTCTTATGCAGTGTTTGCTTTTTAAAATGTTACCAGCAGCAACAGAATTGATGGAATCCTTTATTAGTATTATTATTTTTACTATTATTTTGCTTTAACCATGGGAGCCATCGTTGCATCATTGTGACAACAACATTTTAGTTATACAAGTGTTTACAGAAACATCAATATCTCAGGTCAGGATGATCCTTTGTTAATAGTCACAATAAACAATTTTCTCAGCCAAATCATATACTTTACTAGTACAACTGCTGGCAGTTTACAGTATGTGCTTTAATATAGAAATAAGCTAATGTGCAGCAGGTGTGTGCATATCACCTATTTTACAATGGCTTCAAATCAAGCGTATCTCATCCCATATTTTAAGAGTGGGAACAATCTGTTTTATAACTTTCATTTCAGCTTAGTAATGTGCCATATAAATTAACAGACATGAACAGAACAGAAATGAGACTACAGACTCAGAGAGGGAGAAAGACGCCATTTTAGGAAGAGAAGGAAGAGACAGGGCAGAAAAATGGGCTCATAACATGGGAGATGCTCTGTATATGAGTGTGTGCATGAAGGGCACTATTCTGGGCACACCGCCTGGGCAGAAGCAGATGGAGCAGGGCTCCAGACCTCCCCCTGCTGTGGTGATGCCAGTCTCAGCCCTGGCACTGCTGTGGGTCTTTCACTCTCAGTCCAGCAGCACCACAATGAAAGAGCTACTCATCGCAAATGAGAAGCTCAACTTTTAAAAACTGTAAAGCAACAAATGTCAAATGAATGAATGAATTAATTATATGGCCAAATGCAAAAATTTGCTTTCTCAATATCTTTGTCTTATTTTATCAAAATATTGGGCTCTTTGCATTTGAAGTTGTTAAACCATGCTTGACATTGTTCATTCTTGCCTAATGTTCTTATTTGCATATGTAATAATTATATATAACATATTTGTTAATAACATTGATCTTGTTAATGTTAATTTTGTGAATATTTCATGAAGTATGGTTTTGTTTTTGATTTAGTTTTCATATAAACAATTTGTCATAAAAAGTGTGCTGCATCCCCTAGGGGTCGCTATGGGGGAATGCCTCCGGCATGACTGGTGTATGAAGTCTATACACGTCAATGAACTTGATATTGGCAAACGGCAGCCTATGACTTCACCATTGGTGCGACCGTGAGTATAAAAGGGCACCTGTGAATTACATCATCATCTTCACCTGTTTGTTTGAACATGTGTCTATACTAGGCAAACTAAGGAATATGGCTAGCACTAGCGCTAACTCTTTACTAACACGCCACAGCGAGATTAGATCTGCCATGGAAATGCAAAAAGCACCAGCCCCCTCGCGGCCCCCTCGATGAATGCTTCCTGTCGGGACATAACCATCTAGCTCATACAAGCCTTCCATTTCTCTCAGATCATCACACTAAGGTTTGAAGATCTTGGGGAAAGCCATATTCTGCCCGCATCCATCACACTCAGGCGAATTATGCTGATGGTGAAGGGATGCAGGAATATGGGTACACGTTGATGCCCCTGATCGAAGAGACGCTAGCCAGCTATCTTGCAATGGGTGAGGCATCCTCAGTCTCTGCCTACTAAACCTTTGCGCGTCACCTCGTGTCTTAATAGCAGAGCACATGCTGCAGCTGGTGTGGCGCTGCACACTATGCTGCACACTCCTCTCGATTAGAGAGTCATTATGCTGAGGCCTCCGCTCCTAGAGCTTGGCTATTATTTGCTAAGTTGGCTACTGTGAGTATCATCAGGCCTCCTCTTTCTAGAGAGTTATCTTTATTGAGGCTTCTGCTCTCCAGAGCTCTGCCAGGATAGCAGTTGTGGTTGTAGGCTCTCCGTGAGCCTTCTTGCAAGATATCCTCAGTGTGGGGCGTTGTTAGGCCTCCTCTCGATTAGTGAGTCCTTATGCTGTGGCCTCCGCTCCTAGTGCTCGGCTTGGCGGCAGGGTAGTATGCTAGGTCATTAGGCTCTCTTGGAGCATCTATGGCTACTGAACTCAGTTAGAGTGTTGCTAGGTCTCCTCTCATTGTAAGAGTCATTCTCTTAAAGCCTCTATTCTGCGGAGCTTTGTGGGCCAGCTGGACTGAACTCTGGACTGCCCTTGGATTAGAGTGTTGCATCCTTGAGTCTTTTGACTTCGCTCGGCCATTAGGGCACTCATACCTTCAGCATGGCAGTGTGGGTATTCCAAACCCGATAGTGACCCCTAGGGGACACAGGCCGAGTTCCCTTTCGAAAGTTTTAAAATGTCTCAGGTTATGCATGTAAACATGGTTCCCTGAGATTAGGGAACGAGATGCTGCGCTTCTGTTATTTCTGCACAGGTCTCCTTCAGACAAGAAGTGAATGAAGTAATTTACAGGTTCCCTTTTATAGTCACAGTCGCACCAGTGGTTAGTCATAGGTTGCCACCTGCCAATGTCAAGTTCATTGTCATGTTTAGACTCATGCTTCAGACATCATGCTGGAAACATTCCCCCATAGCGACCCCTAGGGGATGCAGTGTCTCATTCCCTATTCTCAGGGAACCATGGTTACATACGTAACCTGAGACGTTTTAAAACAAGATAAATTTACCTACAAAGTTACAATTTGTAAATTTTGAAAGACCAGATACACTAATACAGTATATGGCATGCATTCTCTGAAAGTACATTGTAAGAGGAGAAAAAGAAAATGTGCTGGTATTTATTTATTTATTTTTTGCCAGGACATTAACAGTTAAGTTTATGAACATTTCCTTTAACCCTAAAACACAACAAAATGCAATGCGTAATTCAAGATAGAAGGAAAAATACCATTGAAAAAATTACTATATTTTTAAAGCATTCATGAACTGCATTTTTTGTTGTTGTTGTTGTTTGTTTACTAATGTTTCCTGGTTTCCTATAATGTTAGTATTCGTTTTACATCAAAAATTGTCAATTTAGAAATAAAAGGCATTTTTCCTACCCTGATTTTAGCCCTCTTAGTTAAACACTCTGTTTTAAGAGGCGTGTCTGCTGTGAGACTTCAGTGTAAATGCCCACTGCTGTGATTGGCTAACATCTTTGCATATGAGATATGAGCTAAGTATTACTCTCTCAAAAGCACGTTTTTACTATTACAGCTCTCAAGGTTAACTAATCGTGAAAAGTGTTGCATTACATTTGGATCTATGGCATTATATTTAGATCGTGGCATGAAAGGTTGCACTAATAAACATTGTAGCCAATCACAGACATGTTGTTGAGCGCATGAAAGCAGTCATCTCGTCATTGCAACTCAATTTCTGCACTCTAACCCAGAGGTCCCCAACCACCGGGTCGCAACCCAGTATCGAGCCATGGAAGCTACTGGGTTGCAAGAACGCAAAAATTTATATATGTGATCCCCCTGTATTACTGTGCGATTTCAGAAAACATTGGTTTTGTCTCTACCGAAAATTCACATGCTCTGAATCCCATGTGTGTAATATGTAGAGATAAATTAGCTAACGTGTCGATGAAGCCCTCAAAATTGCCACGGCATCTTAAAACTAAACACCCAGCATAGAGAGACAAACCGTTGGATTATTTTGAAAAAAAAAAAAAAAAAAAAAAAAAAAAACACGTCTACAAGTGTAGCTGCACTAATTCATACTTGGCTGACCGTATTGCTATAAAGCTAAGAAGCCCTTCACCATCAGGGAAGAACTGATTTTGCCAGCTTCCAAAGACATTTGCCGTGAAAAGCTGCAGCTAAAGCCTCGTTTACACTGCACGCGTGTGCGGCGCGTTACGGCTGTGACGCGGCTACCGGAGCTGGTACGTGGCCACTCCAGTCAATGCTCATGTTTAAACCAGCCGCTGCGGTGCTTTTGAGATGCGTCCCAGAAGCGGCTCACCGCGCCGCTTCGCTAAAGATAGACGTCTCGTCTATTTTTGACGGATGCCGCGTCCAAGATGCGTAGCTCAAATACAAAATAAAGACAAAATAATCACCCTGAGTAAACTCTAAAAATATTTCACATCACTAGGATGCCAGAAACTGAAGACAAGAGATTCAAAGTTGAAAAACTTGAAATTTCTTTGTTTTTGTTGTCCATAACTGGAATTTTAAGTGTATTAACTTGATCTGTATGGCTACAGCAAAATAAAGTATTGCATAGCAATAAACACAATAAAACCGGACAAAATATAACCATTTAGCCATTAAAAACATGAAAAAAAAAATCTACAAAAAACAACGTCAGACAGGCAAATCTAGTGGTCTCGCGAATCCAGCCGCTTCACTTCTGAAATGCTTCTGGTGTGAGTTGACACCGCTCAGAAGACGGAACAAAACCTTGCCGGAGCCGTAACGCACCGCAGACGCATGCAGTGTAAACGAGGCTTAACAAGATAGGCCAGATTCCTCTTTCAGCTACCACTTTCACATGGAGAATTGATGATATCGCAAGGGACATTGAAGAGCAATTGTTAGAAAGGGTTAACAAGTCATAGTGGTATGTAATACAGGTCGATGAATCCACCGATGTTGACAACAGTGCAGTGTTACTTTGTTTATGTGTGCTCTACAGTATATTTTAAGACGAAACATGATGTACATGAGGATATACTGTGTGTGCGCTCACTGCAATCTAACAAGTCTTTGAATGAGTACATATCAGGCAAACTTAACTGCTCATTTTGCATTGGAATATGCATGTTTCACCTATCTATGACTGATAGGAAGTTTAGAAGTTTAGAAGTTTTTTAAGAAGTTTAGTCTGCTCACCAAGGCTACATTTATTTAATTAAAAATACAGTAAAAACAGTAATATTGTGACATATTATTACAATTTAAAATAACTGTTTTCTGATTTAATGCATCCTTGCTGAATAAAAGTATTCATTTCTTTAATTTCTTTTCAAAAAAAATAAAAATAAAAATTCTTACTGACCCCAAACTTTTAAACGGTAGTGTATAATGCTACAGAAGCTTTGTATTTCAGATAAATGCTGTTCTTTTGAACTTTCTATTCATCAAGGAATCCTGAAAAAAAAGTACACAACTGTTTTCAACATTGAAAATAATCATCAGCATATTAGAATGATTTCTGAAGGATCATGTGACACTGAAGACTGGAGTAACGATGCTGAAAATTCAGCTTTGCATCACAGGAATAAATTACTTTGTCAAATATATTTAAATAGTACACAGTTATTTTAAATTGTAATAATATTTCACAATATTACTGTTTTTTACTGTATTTTTAATTAAATAAATGTAGCCTTGGTGAGCAGACGAAACTTCTTTTAAAAACATTAAAAATCTTAGTGGTTCCAAACTTTTGGACTGTACTTTATATAAGGATTTGTACATGTTTGTACCAGAAAACAAGAAACAGATACAAATTGACCTTACATGCTGTAACGAAGCGGGACTGAGGCGGAGATCCATTTGCAAGCTTTTATTACAAAAGTAAGCGTGGTCGTACAGGCAGGGTAAATCAGGAGCAAACAGGTACAGCAGAGGGTTAGGCAGAATCGTAGTCAGGGCACAGGCAGTAGATCGAGGCAGGCGGATATCATTCACAGAACAGTATAACAGACAAGGGTCAGGACAGGCAGCAACGGGTCAATACACAGGAACAGGCAAGATCAAACACAGGCAGACAGGATACAAGGTACACACAGAATTGTCACTAGGAATCAAGACTTCGCGGTGAGGTGGTGTGTGTATGAGTCCTTTATAGTCCTGTTAATGTACTGCAGCTGGGTGTGGTGATTATTGATAGTGATTGATGGAGTGAGTGCAGGTGATTGGCAGAGAGGATTATGGTTAATGTAGTCCGGGAACTGACAGGAACAGACGGTGATCATAACACATGCAAAGAAATTGCTGCAAAAAATATTGCACCTGAAAGAACCATTTATGGGATCATCAAGAACTTATAGGAGAGAGGTTCAACTGCAGTGAAGAAGACTTTAGGATGTCCCAGAGTGTCCAGTAAGCACCAGGACATCTCCTCCTGAGGAGTCAGCTACAGAATAGTGTTACCACCAGTGCAGAGTTTGCTCAGTACTGGCAGCAGGTGGGTGTGACTCCATCTGCACACACAGTGAGGCAAAGAATTTTGGACAATGGCCTATTGTCAAGAAGGGCAGCAAAGAAGCCACTTCTCTACAAGAAAATCATCAAGGACAGACTGAAATTCTGAAGGAAGTACAAGCATTGGACAGCATAGGACAGCAGAAGACTGGAGCAGTTATTTTCTCTGATAGTCCCCTTCTGACTTTTTGGGACATATGGAAATTCGATTATCAGGAGAAGAAAAGGTGAACTCTAGCTAGAGTCCTGACACCAATCATGTATGGTGTTGCTTTTCATCCAAGGGAGTGGGCTCTCTCACAGTTCTGCACAAAAACACTGCCATGAATAAAGAATATCAAAACATCCTGCAAGAACAACTTCTTCCAACAATCCAGGAGTAATTTGGTGATGAACTGTGCTTTTTCCAATATGAGACAAGAGTGGTAATGAAGTGGCTCTGAGATCATTACAGTGAACTTTTGGAGCCAAGGCCAGACAACTCCTCAGATCTTAAGCCCATAAAGAACCTTTGGTCAGAGTTGTGATCAACTCTGAACACTAATAAGGCAGGAATGGATCGGCATCAGTCAGAATATTTCCCAGAAGCTGATATCCAGCATGACAGAGCGTATTGCAGAAGTTATCAAGAAGTCAACACTGTAAATATTGACTCTTTGCATATATTGAATGTTTTTGCCAATAAAAGCCTTTAAAACTTATAAAAATCATATTATTGTTATTAGGGATGTCCCGATCACGTTTTTTTGCCCTCGAGTCCGAGTCCGAGTCATTTGATTTTGAGTATCTGCCGATACCGAGTCCCGATCCGATACTTAATAGCCTACATAAAAAAGAATAAAGAAGAGCGAAAAAACAGATCCAGGATGCTTTTCAGGTTTTTCAGGTATTCGGTTTTCAAATAGTAATCAAATATAAAATATCACTGCATATTATCTTTACTGTATAAAATAAATAAAGATTAATCATTATTGAAGTTACAAAAACTATTCAGTCAAGAGCAGTGAGTGATTTCTTTGTTGTTTGTTGTTTGATTTAACATTAAATACAGGCAGCAGGAATAGTTGTTTTCCCTTTAAGACATGCACGATCCAGTACATATACTGTTACACATGCGCTGTCTTTCTCGACTAATATACGTTCACTTAAGACATAACCGACTATGTTTGCTAGGATACTCACTAGGACGGGCATGTTGACATAATTTTTGTATGAATTTGTCCGCTGAAGCGCAAGACTTGAAAGAGAACTCAGTATTTGCGCGCTGACTGGAATAAGCGTGTGCGCGCTTCGGATGAGCGCACACAAATCTTCTCACAGCGCGCGCGAGTTCTCTTTCGCGTCTTGTTCTTTAAGGTTTAAATCAGCAAGGCTTAAAAGAGTTAGTTTAAATACAGACAGCAACGTGTGTCAACACCCGGGTGATGACGGCGTAAATGACTGGACATGAGAGCAGACGGCACTCGCAGTTAACAGTTTACAAAGAGTGACTGTTTTGTCCACGCTTTCTGATTATCGTTGTTGTAACGTTTTGTGCATCCATCGACTGAAACATACATTATCTGAACTCTGTCTGTATTCCACGTTGCTATTTTAAACAAACCATATTAACCAATAGATGCGTCGTCATTCGAGATGGACCGCAGTGCAAGTGCGTAAGTGGAGAACCGTTGCACCCCTAATACATATATATCCGAGTCCTGATCGGGAGGTAATGTCCGATTCCGATCGAGTCTGAAACCACATGATCGGGCCCGATTTCCGATCATGTGATCGGATCTGGACATCCCTAATTGTTATCCAGTATCCCTTGGAAACGTGGAAAAAAACAAAAAAAACAAATACCGAAGCAACAAACTTTGTGAAACCCAAAATTTATGTCACTGCCAATAATTTTGGCCAAGACTGTATGTTATGCACATATCTCTTAACATGGGACACACATGCAATGATTCTGGACCCCAGAAATGCTCCAATCACTCTTTCTCTCTTTATTCTAAACCTCTTGTTTCTCTGTTAACATGAAGATCAGTTTCACCCAGATCAGAGAGAGATTAACATGCTAAACATGCACACTCCAGCTCAGCACATGCAAAGCCAGAGAAAGCATGACGGTCGTTTTCCAGCGTGTTAAAACTATAAGCCACCCAATCAAATCCATTCCAATCCAATAAATGCAGCCATGAACTGGCGCTCTTGTCTGATTGGAGAGATTTGAGCTGCAGGCTTATATGAGAAAACTCTTCTCTCTTAATCTGCATGAGCGCAGTTCCGTTCTCTTTCGTGAGTATTATCGGGTAATGAAGCGGGCTTCTGCGGATGGGATTTGCCTGGATAACCTAGCCATCTTTAAACAATGGCTATTGATGAGACACTAAGCAGCTCAATTGGATTAATTAAGCATGCTGGGAAGGCAGAGAGAGTGCTTTATTCAACATGAACACTGATGCTTGTTTAATGCACTATGTTGTGTTCAGAAACTGACTGCAAGATCATGTGGATAATTTCAGTGGGGTGTGTTCATTCATATCTTCTCTGCTTGATTGGTGTGAGAACGGCTCATTATCATAACAGACAGGAAGGTGTAATTTTGGCTGTGATGGGAATGTAATACAGAAATAAAAAACAAAACAAACAAAAAATCTTCAGATAAGTTGAATGGAGTCTGACTTTTAAGTGGTTCGAGCTTAATTTAAAAAAAAAAAGAAAGAAAAAAGAAAAGAAACAGAAATCAGTAGAGTGCTGCTCTATACAGACAACATAGTCATGTATAGCAAGAACCTTAAATGGATGCCGACTAGAAGAGACTGCAGCTTTTTCTGTTCAACAAAGAAGGTATTACAGTGGAAGGAGCTTTCATTGTAGCTTTCCAGAATTTTACCAATTAGCTTTTAGTTTCAAATGTGCGACTGTGATGTCATTGAAATGGGGCAGCTTTCCTCTGATATTTTTACCCGCAACAACTGAATTCACTAAATTCACTGCCAACACTGGAGGTGTTGTCACTGGAGGACTGAAGGACTGAAACACTGGAGGACTGAAACAAATACACAAACTCCACACCAAGGGATGTGTTTGAGAGCAAGTCTGATTTTAGAGCAATGTTTGAAGAGAGCAGCAGGATGAAAGACATTTGACAGAGAACGAGCAGTCTCTCAAAATACCAGCACAACACCAACAACAGAAAAAGATAAACATAAATAAATGGCAATATTTATTTTCAAAGTAGGCTACATTTAGTAAAATGATTTAGGGAAAAGAAAGATATAGTTGTTTCCTTGTTTTCTACAGTTTTAATATAAAAGCAACTGTCCATTTTATTTATTTGCTTTTTGTTTTTTGTAATCAGGCTCAGATCAAGATTTAGATTCATCAGCTAATATATATGTTATTGGCTTCCAAATACAGAGAATTATCATTTATCATATTAGCCAAAATTTCCATATCGATGCATCCCTAATTGTGAAGCACTTTACAACATCTGTCTGCATGTGCTATATAAATATATTTTACCTTACACCCAGCTCATGTGATGGACTATTTAAATCAAAGATCTTATTGTTTCTGTGCGCATCTTCAGGCTGTTTAGGTTCTGCAAAGTAAAGACAAAAGTAAGGATGCACCGATACCAATACTGGTATCGGTATTGGGCCGATACCAAGCTCATGTACTTGTACTCGTACTCGTAAAAACACCCCCGATACCAAAGACCAATACCTCACGTGACATAGCTGACAAAATTTCCTGTGCACAGAGACACCGGCGGCAGCAGCATAAACGATGTCGGCCTCAAAGGTGTGAAAATACTCCAAAATTAATGATGACAACACACACATTGCAAACTGCAATCTGTTGGACATAGTGGTGTATTAGAGGTAAAAAAATTATATATATACTGTTCGGTTTCTCGCACAAATTGATCGTTTTGTGTCTTAGGACATCAATGTGTCGTCATGAGCCACAGGGTTTAATTTGGATTTGTCTGTGCATGTTATTTTTTACTCTTATAGATGGAGTTCCCATTGCCATGCATTATATGACTGACAGACCACAACGGTTGGAGTTTAAAATCATCATTTGTGTTCTACTGAAGAAACAAAGTTACCTACATCTTGGATGCCCTGGGGGTAAGCAGATAAACATCAAATGTTCATTTTTAGGTGAACTATCCCTTTAATGTTAATAAAACAATGAAATATGTTAAATGTATACATGGTAAATAAACCTACTGTAGCCTATCTGAAAAACAAGTTTATTTAATTTGTATCTCTATAGTATTTGTTGTATTGTTTGTAATTTGTTTGTAAATTTCTTTTTATATAACAACAATTATATATATTGGTAATTATGCCCTTTGAAGGTTATTGCACTGTGAAATTTTTGTTCTTTAAGTTTGTGAGAAGCACATAAAAATTATTACTTTTTTCATTAGAGTAATAATAAAGAAGCTGTCCTACATTAATTTGTCTGACTGTGTTGTGCTTGGAAAACTGCAACATAAAAAAAAAAAAAAAAAAAAAAAAGAGAGAGAGAGAGAGAAATTAATAAATGTATATGCATCGGTATCGGCGAGTACTAGAAAAAAAGTATCGGTACTCGTACTCAGTCCTTAAAAAATGGTATTGGTGCATCCCCAGACAAAAATTACATTAATAATTCACAAAAAGAGTTGTGGTGTAATGTGGGAGGTGACATCGAGGAACAGTGTATGTGATAGCAGCAAGTAGCACAAGTTCTGGAACAATCTGGACTATGTTCAAAATAGATGTTTATCCAGGACATGTCTTGGCAAAATCACATGAGAATTGTGTCCTGCTCATGGTCTGTCTCTTTAAGTCTCAAATTGCATAACAATTAAGGAGACCAGCGAAAGCTAGGAGTCGCATCGATTTCCTGCTTGGTAGTGATGTCATCCCTGTTGGCTGCTTAATGTCACATGCTCAATAAATTTCCCTCACTGCTCCTGACATGTGCTGATGAAGGTAATCCATCTTGGAGAGATGGGAGCCAAACAAAGCACACACTTACTCTCTGACACATGACAAATGATGGAGAGCCCGTTTCCTCACACGCACTTCATCTTCACGTAACAAGTTGATTGTGATGCTGGTGTCTGCTGAGTGATGCTCGTGTGATCTAACAGGAGAGAAGTCTTTAAAGTAATAACTTCTTTGTGCTTGTTGTGGACTACAAGCTGAGAGGTTGTTCTTGCAGACAAGACATTTTTAAGAAGTCGATGTTATATCACCTTTTGCAGATCGATGCATTGAGAGTACAGTGTAGAAGAAGCTTCTGTCGTGGTTATCCCCCCATCTCCTATGCTTGTACTACTTCAAAATACATAAAGAACTTTGTCTCATCATAATGTCACTTTCCAGGCAGGATCGTCATGGGTTTGTCTATTACAGTAATTTATGTGAAGACAAGACAGGTTTCATTCTCCATAACATTTTTTGTGTTTTCAACTTTGTTGAAACAGTTTGGGAAGGGTCCAAAACATATATTTCAGTGCTGATCAGGTCTGAGCTTTGAGCAGGTCAATCAGTAAAAACCCTCTTAAGTCATTGTAGTGCAGCATTAAAGGTGCAATATATAATATTTTCTGTCTGCTAGAGGTTGCTAGAAGCCTATTCAAAACGAAGGCGTAGCTTGATGATGCCAAGTTTGAGCGCAGAATCTTGGGACACGTGGCCTTCAACTCAACGGCAGGTGGAAAAGAATTGGGATAGGACATCGGGAAGAAATCATGTTCATGGATGTGATTATTAACTTTACTGTAGTATGAAGCAGAGCAGGACCGAGTGTTGTGGGAGCTGAACGAGGCCGCTGGAGCGATTGCAAAACACACGCCTCACGAGCAGCGGAACTTTTATTATGGCACAGTTGCCGGTGCTGCTTCCGCTTTTCCGGTCATGAGTATGTGGTAACGCAGCTCTGTTTATCATATTAGATACATTTGAGAGTGTTGAAAATAATGTTATAACGTTACTCTGAGCGTTCGCTCAGCGGATGCTATGAGACACTTGTTGCACACTGCAGTAAGATAGATCGATTTTAGAATATCATATTAAATGCTGGATGGCTTGTGTTGATAAATGGCATGCAATTAATTTTAAAACATATTGTATGATGGAGAAAATGCTGTAATACTGTTACTAAAAATAAAGCTGCATCTGATTATGCTATGTTAGCTACTTCACAAAATAGTGTTTTTCTCTGAGGCATGGTTAAGCATGGTACTCGCAAAAAATCAAGAAAATTAGATTTAAACAATAAGACTAAACGTGTTGAGCTATATAACAACAATTCGTTTTCTGTCTATAAATATATCAAAACAGTTGTACCCTTGTCTATTAAAACATGTAAATATTAAAGCGTCTTTGGTGTTTCCATGGTTTCTACAAAATAAAACCGGAAACCGAGGGTAACGTGGGTATGACGCAATTGACAGGTGACTCCTCACACGTCCCGGAGCCTTGGTTAAGACTGCAATTTTCTCAAGACTTACAAATAGTTGGAATCATTTGGGATATTTTAAGTACTCAAGTGAACAAAATATATAACACTGGCCTAGTGGTTTTTGGATCTTTTACTGCACAATTCTTACATATTGCACCTTTAAGATTTGTTTTCACTGGAATTACAAGAATTACTTATTTCATATTAACTAATGCATTATTCTTTAAATAATGTTAAAGAATACAGCCTTAGAGTGAGTAAACATAATATTAAACTACTGTATATATTTATAAAACGAATATGGTTAATTATGCTAATTTGTCTATATAGCCATGGTTTATTTATGATAAACTACTTCAAAGAGCTACTATTTGTATCACTCCACAGCACACATAGCTGATTGTTATTCTTTTCCATGGCAAATGTGGTGTGAGCAAAAACAGCCAGTGGGTTCAGACTCGAAAACATTTCTCTTTTGAAGAAAATGAATAGAAAACATTAAAAAGAGGAAATAAAGTGTCCAACAGAGGATTCAATGTCCAAATGAAAGGTGAATTTGCTGTTTTTGCTGTGACTGGGTGTCGGCATCTTCTATTGGCAGCTCGGCTTCCCACAAACAATCTGGGAAAATGGCTTGGTGGAATCCCAGTCTGATGCCTCCTTGGACCAGAATCGACTCCAGTATCCATGTACAAGGAAAGAGACCGCTCTCTCTCGAGGGGAGGCATGCTTTTAATTTTAAGGCAGCGTCAACGAGGCTCCATTAGCTTCAAGTGAGCAGGGTCATTGAGCACTGCCAGTCGCATTTGTTCCGGTCAACAGCCTGACTGAAGGACACAAATTACAGAATGGATTGGCGCTGATGCAAAAAGGATTCCACTTAATAAATTTGTTTAACATTTTGATGAAATTTCCTTAATATTTTTATTATGTGATAACCATTTTATCACATAAAAAAAAAAAAAAAAAAAAATATATATATATATATATATATATATATATATATATATATATATATATATATATATATATATATATTCTCACACAGTGCATTCGCAGTGCATTCTGGTATTTATCTGGTATCCTTATCCACAAAAGATACATGTGACGCTACCACATATATTTGCCTTTGATGCCTGTCTAGGTAGCAAGCTCACTAGATTTTGGAACATAGATGAGATTTATTAGCAATAAAAGAATTCAAAAAGGCAAAAAATACATGAATGCTGTCAGGTCAGTTGCAGCTGCTTTAGGTGTAAAGGGTTACAGCGTAGCAGCTGGACAGATGTAAGTCAGAGGAGCAGTGTGTAGATTGTAGCTCCTCAGGGATCAGTGTGCCTCCTTGTTACAGATTAATCTGCAAATTAGAGGTGACAGCTGCCCATCCCAACTTTAACAGAGCCTTTAACTCAGATGATGAGGCAAATAGACAGATAGGGAGAGGAGAGAGGCTTACTGTCATCTGCTGGTGGTGTTGTCATGGCTACAGATGTAGAGAGACGGCTGTGATGTACTGGTGATTTTTATGGTGATCACAGTACAGTCTCTCATTTACAAGCAGAAAAATAGAGCGCTTTAATACAGCAAGACTTGACCTTTTAAAATCAAGCCAATAGGACATGCATCACAGCTTCAGTCAATTTAATGGAACGATACACTCAAACGGAAGTCAGTTGGGGTCTTTTGCTTGGGCTGTCTGACGTCACCTGTTTGGCTTTTCACAAATACTGCAATTTACTCCATCCAATTACCAGTGCAGTGTCCCTTCTGTTCTTAGAACAGTCAAGCCCATTGATCCAGACCCATTGAAAACAAATTATCTGCTGCTGGAACAGGAGGTGATCTGCCCACAGAGAGACACACACTGGCCTCTCTCCCTCCAGCGAATGGAAATCTATACCTCCGGATGTGGGAGGCCTGCCTTTGATCGGCCTTGGCCCTGATGATTAATACTCGTTTGTAAAGGCTTAATTGGTTTCAAACACTAGGCTGCTACCCTGACAAATCACACTTCCCAATGGAAGCAGTGGACTAGGCAAAGAGGCTGGGCAAAGAGAAAGAAAGAAATATGGAGAAGGATTCGAGATAGAGAAATAGAGAGAAAAAGAAAAAGCGGGGCTATGCTGCTGTGCACATTTTGTCCAAATTGAGTTGTGACAGAAAACGGCGCTTTTAGACTGTGATTTGCCCTGTGATGTATGGGTTTGGCTCAAATTTGCTCAGATTCTGATAAAAACTGATATCAAATTTAACAGCCAGGACATCACAGTATATTAGGGATGAGCCCGATGCTGAATACCTTATTTGGAAAGGCACAGAAAATGGCAAATAACTAATTCTATCGAATAATAGAAAAAAGACACTTCCAGTGTTTGCTGGATAACAGGTGAGCCAGGGGACAGCACAATATTATAGCTATATTATCACTACGCAATAATGAATGTATGAAGTGAATGAGTGTAAACTCAATGAATGAAATGATTATGAAGTTCGCAAATCAAATATTTTTCATTTTATTATTTTGCAACATGTCTCTTATCACCTTCAGTTTAGAGTTCAATCACAACTCAGCTAACACAGTTGTTTTTTGTGTGGTGTCATGTACACTGTGGAAACACTGTCAGAGTATTTTCACCATTTATATCAGCAAGAGAATGCAGATGCTGTTTTCCATAAAACAAAAGTGGACAGTGAGTGGAAAAGCTACCAAAAAAATGAACTATATTTCAAGTCATCTAAACTCATACGATGGCTTTGTCTAAGGAACAGACCCATGCTTCACATGTCTTCCCATGTCATCGATCACTTGCTGCTAAGTTTGAAGCTTGAATATGTGCAAGTATTTGAAAGTGATATTTGATATTTGAAAGTTATGGAGTAAATATGTTATGATAATTTTAGTTTTTGGGTGAAATATTCCTTCAAGTTTCACAAAACAGTTTCGATGCAGTACTCACATAACAGGAGAACAGTAACTAGACTCTGTTGGTGAGACTTAAGCAGCACACCATTACACACTCGAGTTGTGCTGCACTGATCACATTGTAATTACAGGGCTAATTAACAGGGCAGAGGGCTGAACAGCTCTCCCTGCAGTTATCTTAGTAAAGGAGATTGGAGAGGAGAACAGAATAAATTTATTTTCACAGTCCACAGAAGAGATGAGCAGAGACCTTTGAATGAGATGAGAAATAGAGAGACATTTTGACACAACATTGTACTGTGTAACTGGAGTATAATGACTGTTAGTAGAGCTATACTGTCCTATGGGGGAAAAACGTAACTACTTCATACACTGAAAAAGGCTTGAACGTTTTTTTTATTGAATATTGACTGTATTGATGAGTTGAGCTTAACCCATCTGTCTCATCTGACACACTCAGTTCAGTTCATGTAGCTTTCTAGTAATAAGCTGAGGATCTAAACCAGGTGTGTTAAATAAGGGCAACACTCTCTGGCTGCATCTGAAAACTGGAAAATGCTGCCTTCAGAGGACACATTTCAAGGTAGGAAGGAATCAAGGCACGTCCGAATCCAATGTTAGCTTCACTTCCTGTTTCCTGAGATACCTTCATCTGATCGATTTTTGAAGGCAGCATAGATGTATTCTTCGCTGCCTTTGATATCCCACAATCCTGTGCGTTTCATTCTGTGACAGTCAAACAAGAAAAATAAAGATGGCATCCGAAAGTTGCGTTTGCTGGTTAGTTTGTGTGTAAATGTACATTTTTGACCAACATTTTCCACTCCTGATGTCGTTTCGTGAGGTGCCTTCATGCAAAAACGCTGCCTTACAAGTCATAACCTGATAAGGCAGCGAGGCAACAAGTTAGCTGCCTAGATTTTCGGATGCAGCCTCTGTGTTTGGGATTGACCCACATTTACTTAATAGGCTTGAATGTAGAAATGTCAGAGTTGGATTTACACCAGCATTAACCAGCATGGAAGGTGCACACTTACAAGTACGTTAAATATTGTAGCCTGCTAGTGCACCTCTTGAGGGCAGGTGAGTGAGGTTTACCTGCACAGATCTTCCTAGCTTGCATCCGTTACACTCTCCTCCCTAACTTCACTCCCATTCAGGATATGGCACAAATGTAACTGATCCTACACACACTGTTCAGAGCAGGATTCAAACAAGCATCAAGCAGCATGGGAAGCAAACACTAACAAGGATGCTAAAGACCACAGCTTATAGCATCTAGACCACCTCTTGAGGGCAGGGGACAATTAGTTGCTCTGTATGGTTCCATTCACACAGCTGGGTTTTGCTGAAAATATGATTCTGATTTATGGGTGTTAGTTTGGTTATAGAATGTGGTTGTTACATGTGTAACCATAGCTGTATTAAGCTTTCAAACACAGGACTGACAACCATATTCTGCTGCTGTGTGAATTTGGCCAAGGTGCAGTGCTGTAGGTCTCCAGAACCAGTACTTTTACAATGCACTAAAGGTATACACTTCACTTGGCTGGTCTTGGTAATCTGAGCTCTTTGTTGGGTGTCTTAGCTTGCTAAGACTATACCTGAATGACTAGATCCACAATAATCCTGCTGACAGCTGCTTAAAAGTACAGGAAGCTTGGAAGCGTTAAAGGAATCATAGGCTTGTTTTCAGTGAGAGTAAATAGGCAGAGCATGAGTGTTTGAGGCAAAGGGTGAGCACTCAAGAGCGGTACTGAGAGCAGCGGGTGGGCGAGGATTTTGGACGAGGGGTGTCAGCTAATTAGCAGGGCGGTCTCAGGGGCAGCGACTGCACTGTATAATATGGTGCGTCTGATGGCAGAGACACTGTGAGGGTCACACACTCACACTCTGAAGAGATGTGTAATTACAGAACAGACAGAGAAAGCAGTTGTTGTTCAACTACAGGCTTTCTGTCATTTAAAGTCAAGAAAGACACTGCTTACTGCATACTGTGAAGTACATACTGTGTGAGTGAATCTCACAAAACCCATCAAAAACATGTTGGGGGTGAAAATTGGGCCCGTGTAAGAAAAAAATGATTTTGCTTAAAGAAAATACACCTATTTTAGGACCATTAGGTTATTACAAATATTTTAAAACTAATATGTAACATGTAAACAGCAAAAGGTAACTTATTTTTACTAGGTCTAAATAGAATTAGATGATATTTATACTTGGCAGATACTATGTGTACCTTGTAGTGCATTATAAGACAATATGCAATAATAGCATAACAACAATATATTGTCACTGTTGTGTGGAAACCTCTCCATATTTCTTCTTTTTTTTCACCCTTTAAATCAGTCTGAGGGTTTTGCAAGTATTTAACCAATGAGCATGTGACTAAACCTTGTTTTTAACTTCCATTGGATCCTCAAACTGTCAGTAAAACCTCTTAACTCCACCATGCCTCAATCTTTAAAAAAATGCTGCATACATTTTAGAACATTTTTATTTGTTTGCAATGCAAGGGTAAATAAAGAACTGGTTCTGTAAATAAGTGTTTCTCAAAAAAGGCTAATGTTTTATGCATTTGAGGAGCGGAGAAGAGTGTCTTAGTCTAGCGTTTGTCATTGAGTCATAGCCAGTACTGTCGTAAATAGCCTATGTATAGCACTTCTTCTATTGTAACATGAGATTTTGGCCAAATGACAGAAAAAACTGAGCATCTACATTTCTACAATAAACTTTGCAACCTGTGGGCCCTATTTTAACAATCTAAGCACATGGTCTAAAGCACATGGTGCAAGTGCACTTAGGGCGTGTCCGAATCCACTTTTGCTAGTTTAAGGACAGGAAAAATGGTCCGTGTGCCCGGCACATGGTCTAAAAGGGTTGTCCCTTACTTTTAATAAGTAATGGGTGTGTTTGGGCGTAAAGTGCAGTAAACCAATCAGAGTCTCATCTCCCATTCCCTTTATAATCCATGGCAGATTCACTATTAACATGGCGGAATTTTGGCGTGTGTTGTGCACCCGCATATTACTAACGTGCTCTTTAAATAACAAAAAAATATTGCACCATTGACTTTAGACTTTCAGTTGGTCAATCGCGCAATATTTTTTTTTTTTTGTCATTTAAAGAGCGCGTTAGAAATATCTAGCAGTCTATTTCATTTGCCTCAAAATAGTAATGCGCCAACAATGCGCCTGAACACCTTGTTTTCAGACCAGCACGCCCATGGGCGCACAAATGGGCGCAAATGCATTTGCTATTTAAAAAACGTGGCGCAGGACGGGAAAATGATAACTGCGTTGGACTGAAACTAGCAAAAAACACTTGTGTTGCGCCTGGCACCACATTGCGCTGGATGTATGATAGGGCCCTGTAAGTTGATGAACGCAATGTATTGCGGTCGTTCTAATGGACAAAACACATACTATGTCCAAAATTCTCAAATGCGCTGGTCAAAAACCTTGTAACTCCATTTGAGATTGATTTTGGTTAAATGTTATAAGTATAATGACATGCAAGTGTCTGGCAATATATAAACACAGTGTTTAATTATTTAAAAATACAATGTTTATATAAATATATATATATTTGCAGTTCTGTCAAAAAATGAGTCAAGAAGGGCCGTGTTTAACATGGAAGGTCAGGTTGTGCATGTTGCATAGTGAGAAACTGCACATCAGAAAATGTACATAATTTGAACAGCGTACAAACCTTTCCTTTTAGAAATAATAGGCAGGCCATTCTAATGGTGCATTTGGAATTGAATACTCTGAAACGTGTTGTTTATAACTTGTGTAAATTCCAAAGCCCAGTACAGACATTTCCCCCCCCATCAAGATTGTTGCTTTTACACCACCCAAATCACACGAATAAGCGGGTTGACTCAAGGAAGCCGTTGTTGTCATGGCGCCAGAAAGCATCCCCAGGGGCCCTCTGCCCTTGCCATGTAAAGGGTTGCCACGGTGATCTCCAGGGAGGCGGGTGTTGATGGATGTGTGGTGTTAAATGGAGGGGGCGAGTGAACGCTGAGAAGGTCGAGAGGACAAAAGCAGCATGAGAATGTACACAGAGAGACAGAGGCTACTGCGCTGTGACCCCATCACCTCCCCCAAGATCTGTCAGATCCTAAATCTACTTCCATCTGACAGCACCGACTGAGAGAGGGGCCTCACAGACTACACACACACGCACACACACTCCATCTCATTACATCTCTCACACAGACCTATTTTCTGCTGCAGTTTCAACCTACAAATAGAAAGATAGACAGAGAATGTTCTCAGATAGTTTGCTCCTGGGTAAAATGTTTTTTTTGAATATTATATTCTGATAAGGGGGCAGGCAGCATGGAGCTCCACCATTCAGGTAACTTAAGATCTGCAAGGGCACAAGAGCTTACCTTCAAAACACCACTGAACTATTTTTTTTTTTTTAATTTATTTATTATTTTTTTAGGATCAGCAGGCATAAAATGTCCTTACTATCATTGAAATCATGTCTTGGTAAATCACACTTGTCTATATGACAGTACCAGCATCAAAACATTTAGGGTGCTGACCCACCTTATTTAGCCAAAAACTGTCAGTCATTTGCTAACACTGGGTTGGCTGACATGTCCATGGAGGGCAAGGATTTGGAGAGAGAGCATTAGTGTTGCAAGCTAGTAAAATGGCTGAAACCATTAATAGTGAGAGAGAAAAATGTGTCTGTGTCCAGCATCCATTACTTCGTTAGTACAGCTGCTGTCCATTGGCTGGTTGATCCATATACAGTAGTACAGTGAAGCAACAGATAGTAAACACCATGATACTTTGATATACTGTATATACTGTACCACGGTACTGAATAATTACCATATTGATATAGTTTGGTATTTACATGGCATTCCAAAATATTTCAATGACTACCCTGCTATATGTCCAAAAAAACAAAAACATAAAACATGATAGTACCATGGTCCTTTATTGTTACCATAGGATTAGGTTTTAAATGTCCTTATTTAGGGGTATTTTGTGCAGAGGTATCTGGGTTGAAAAACACAAGTCTCATTTTACAGTCTGAGCTACTAGAAAGGCTCATGTAGAGGCTCTTTACATGAACATGCTGCAGCATAGCTCCTTTACTACAAAACATATTCAAGAACTTATAAGGTCTAGGTATACATGGAATCCCATGAGAACTGGGTTCATGTACAGTGCGCTAAACACTGGCATCTCACTCCTAACAGATCCCACTCATTTGAGTTATCTGGATCCAGCACTGCGTTCTGCATTTAGGGGGCTTGGACAATGAGGAATGAGAACACAGAGGCAGAGCTGCTATAATTGGATTTCAGCAGAACAAAAGCACAAGCTCTCTTATTGTGGAGTCGGAGCGGTGAGATGTCTGATCCGCGGCTGTGTTCGCAGGTTTATGCTTGCTCACAGACACTTCCGCTATCCCCACAACAGCACAGACTCAAAGCACAGTGTGTGTCTGTAGCTGTCACAAATCTCTACAGCATGCTGAGAAACACAACACAATCTGTCTCTCATCTGCACACACAGAGGCTTGCGTTAGAGGGGATCACAAAAACAAAGAAAGTCAACGTGAAATCAAATTGACCTTCTTAATATAATTCTTGTCTTATTGTGAGAAATAAGACCATGAGCATGTATTAATCTAAAATTACTTTTGGCTGCCATTGTCAATCCCTCTAATTTTTAAAATCTGTCTCTTCAACAATCTGTCACATAGAGACTACCATCCAATCAATTTCAAATGGATTCCTAATTCCAAAAGTCCTGACCAATGTTATTATCCTTTAAATAAATCATGTCTCTATCAATCAAATCATTCCCTAAAATAAAAAAAAATTAAATTAAAAAATAACCGTGAAGTTTCTATTTTTTGTTTCTGACAGTGTGATTAACTATATATATCGAAAGTTTATCAAAGTTTCATGGAACATGAAAATGCCACTAGATGCTGATAACACTATATATGGCCCAAAGACACTCTTCTTCCCAATTATCAAACCATCATTTGATAATTAACTTATCTAAATTCGAATGACAAATTGAAACTTAAATTGAAAACAATAAAAACTTTTGTATCGTTCTCCTTTTTTTTTTTAATCAGCAATATACTGTTTTAAAATGTTGCAGATTTATTGCCTTCTTATGTCATTTTGGCATTAAAAGACAGCAAGAAGATAAAACAGGAGCCTCATACATCAATACTTCAATGGCCTTCTAACACTTTAAACTGCTGCAGTCTTCAGGTCACTGTGTTTGGGTGGTGTGAGGTTAAGAGGTTTAGAAGACTGAGTCTGCGGTCAGGAGGAGGTCACAGGTCAGCCTTAAGCCTATAAAAACTATGAAACCCAGCCAACGTAATTAGACAGAAACTTTCTTTAATATTCTGTCACCTCTGACCTCCAGAAGCACAAATACCCATGTCAACAAGAGGAACGTACATGCTCCTGCTTTTATTTCTTTCCTTCACTCTTCTCCTATGGAGTTAAAATCGTATTTATAATGTATTCATATGTGAATGGCAATTTTAATGGTAATTAATAATTATAATTTTAAAGAAAAAGATTAAATGGCTGAACGAGTGCAGTTTTCTTTGCTGTGTTGACATATTTCCAACTGAAATAGAAAGTTGAGGCGGGGCACATCAAAGGGCTTTTTTAATTGCAAATAGTTTTTAATCAGCTGTGAACTCTTAATTTAGAATTTATTTAAAAACTCACAATAATTGCTTGATAAAATAATATTTTAATGAAAATCAGTGTTCCCTTTCGTGGGAACTGTCGACGCTGCGTGGTAACGCATTGGGAACCTTCTGCGTGATGTCGTCACTGAAGCACTCATGTATCTAGCCAATCGCGAAGCGAGACGTCAGAGACGGGTGACGTCACGGACCAGGAAACTATAAAGCACACTCGGATGCAGAGCACGCCAGCTTCTGTGTCTTCAGCAAGCGCTCTATGTTATCTTGTGTGTCTTATTTGGTGTTGTTTGTCCTGCTTATTTTTGGAAAACATTATCTCTTCGTCTGAGGACAAGAGTGTTATTGTGCACCACACATATATATATATATATATATATATATATATATATATATATATAGTGAATAAGACACGAGTGAAATGGCGGAAGGCAGACAATTTAAAAAGTGTGTTCACCCATGCACACGGTTTATTCCAGATGGGGACACTCATGAGATGTGTGTTGTCTGCCTGGGGGTTGAGCATGCACAGGCAGCTCTCGAGGGGGCTGTCTGTGTTCATTGTGAGAAGCTCACCCTCAGAGTTTTAAGATCACGCCGGGCACTCTTTCACGATAAAGAGAGTGCTCCGGTCGGCGTTCCCCGCGGATCGGGTCCCGCTGTTGCTGAGGCACAGCGGCGGCTTCATTCGTGGGGTTCGCAAATGGAGCTGGCAGAGGGGGTTGAGACGGGCCCAGCCTTATCTCGCCCTTTACCTGCCAGCCCCAGTGCCTCTTCTCAGGCGGCGGAAGCACGCGCTGCGGTTTCTTCCCCCCAGAGAGAGGCACCCGCGCTTCATCTCTCTTCCTCTGAGGAGGTTGATGTGATGAGCGTGGGGGAAGAGGAACCGCCATCCTCTTCCCCAGCACATGAGGAGCTCCTGGAGGTAGTGACCAGGGCTGTTGCCAAATTAAAAATTGACTGGCCAGCAGAGCGGGCAGATACTAGACCAAAGAGTAAGCTGGATGAGCGCTTTCTGCCCGCTCGGTCACTACCCCAGCGTCGGGGTTTGCCCTTCTTTCCGGACCTCCACACCGAGGTCTCGAGGTCTTGGAAGAAGCCGGCATCATATCGTGTCTTCAGCCCCCAGACCTCAATGTATAGTAACATCGTGGGGCTGAAGCAGCAAGGCTATGCGGCGATGCCTCGGGTGGAAGAGACGCTTGCGGGCTATCTCTCCCCCGAGTCTGCATCGTCGCTGAAAACCCCGACGTTGCCCACCAAGCCATTAAAGACTACATCAGGCTTGGTGGGCAAGGCTTATGCGGCAGCAGGTCAGGCAGCAGCATGTCTACATACCATGTCGCTCCTACAGGCATATCAAGCCGACCTGCTGGGGGAAGTGGAGAATAGCGGGGAGGCCACGTATGAGTGCATCCAGGAAATCAGGATGGCAACTGACCTGGCTCTCCGTGCCACCAAAGAGACGGCAAAAGAAATCGGCCGCTCTATGGCAGCATTGGTGGCTACGGAGAGGCACTTGTGGCTGAACCTCTCGGACATAAGGGAGCGTGACAAAGCCTCCCTTATGGACACGCCGCTGTCTCCTGCGGGCCTCTTCGGCGACGCCGTTACAACAGTCGTCGAAAGGTTCCAGGAGGCTAAGAAACAATCTGCGGCGTTCCAGAGGTTCATCCCCCGCAAACCAAGAATCCTTCCCCCCGAGGCTGATGAGCGGGATCAGCCTCGGCCGTCAACGAGCTCCTCAGCGCACCACAGAGCGCAACAAAAGATTAGCGTGGCCGCCCGTGCTCCCCCGCAGAGAGCTTGGGGATCGGGCCGGCCCGCTCAGCCGAAGCCTTCTAGGGGCAGAACGGACCTGCGCGCCGTTATCCTGGCCCGGAAGGCTTCGAAGCGGTCCTGATGTCTGTGGGTCAGGAACCGATGAGGGCGGCCCCCTCCGAAGGGAGCCGGCGAAAAATACATCTAAAAGCCGCTTCCCTTCGGCGCCCTCAGGGGATCGTTATGCCAACCCTGCCACCCAGGGTGCGTCTGGGCGCAGCGGTCTCCACCGACCCTCCGAGGAGGGCCGGCCACTTGATTCGATTGTTCTCTGCCGGTGCGCCGCTTCAGAGCGTCGAATCAGGTGCTCAAAAAACACCAGAGGCCAGTCTCGAGAGACTGGTTCCCTTAGTAAATTTTCTGGTAGAATGGAAACTTCTTCCGAATATATCAAAATGGGTGCTGCTCACTATAAAAGAGGGTTACAAGATCCAGTTCGGGTCTCGCCCGCCCAGATTCAACGGGGATCTTCCCACAGTGGTAACCCCCGAGCAGTCTCTGGTTATGGAACAAGAAGTTGCGACACTTTTGCGAAAAGGAGCTATAGAAAGGGTTCCTCCTCCCAGCAATCAGTCAGGGTTCTACAGCCGTTACTTCATTGTTCCAAAGAAGGATGGAGGTCTACGACCTATTATAGATTTACGTGTGCTAAATCGCTCAATACAAAAGCTCAAGTTCAAGATGCTGACACTCAAACAGATTATACCACAGATCAGGTCCGAGGACTGGTTTGTGGCAATAGACCTGAAAGATGCTTACTTTCATGTGTCCATCCATCCTTCTCACAGGAAGTTCCTCAGGTTTGCTTTCGGGGGCGAAGCTTACCAGTACAGGGTTCTTCCGTTCGGCCTATCATTATCACCCCGCACATTCACGAAATGCGTGGACGCAGCTCTGGCTCCGCTGAGGATCCAGGGCATTCGCATACTGAATTATATCGACGATTGGTTGATTCTAGCTCAGTCAGAGCAACTAGCAGTTCAGCATCGAGATGCTGTTCTGTCCCATATGAAGAGGCTTGGGCTGAGGCTCAATGCCAAAAAGAGTGTGCTAGTTCCAGCTCAATCCACCAACTATCTGGGTGTAGTGTGGGACTCCACCACGATGCGGTGGAGCCATTCTTATGGCTATGAAAGGGGTGAAGTTAGGCCAGTCACTCACTGTAAAACAGTTCCAGAAACTGCTGGGTCTGATGGCAGCTGCGTCCAACGTGATACCTTTTGGCCTTCTGCACATGAGGCCCCTACAGTGGTGGCTCAGGACCAGGGGGTTCTCCCCGAGGGGAAATCCCTTTCGCATGATCAAAGTCTCAAAACGATGTCTTCGTTCTCTGACCATGTGGAAAGACCCCCGGTTCCTGTCCCAGGGACCCGTGTTGGGGGCCACTACTCGTCGAGTAATGTTTACGACGGACGCCTCCCTCACGGGCTGGGGAGCGATCATGAGTGATTCCCTCTTTGGGAAGACCATCAGCTCTCTTGGCACATAAATCGGCTAGAGATGATGGCAGTGTTCCTAGCTCTGAAACACTTTCTCCCAGACCTGAGAGGTTACCATGTGTTGGTTCGTACGGACAACACTGCAGTGGTTGCATATATAAATCATCAGGGGGGTCTGCGGTCTCGCCGACTATATTACTTGGCCCGTCAGATCCTCCTGTGGTCCCAAGGGAAGCTGCTCTCGCTGAGGGCAGCTTACATCCCGGGACATCAAAATGTGGGAGCAGATGCCCTGTCGAGGCAGGGGCCAAGGCCCGGGGAGTGGAAACTCCACCCAGAAGTGGTGAGTCTCCTATGGAAAAATTTCGGTCGAGCGGAAGTCGACCTGTTCGCCTCGGGAGAGTCAACCCAGTGTCCGCTCTGGTACTCCCTAACACATCCAGCACCTCTGGGTCTGGATGCTATGGTACAGACGTGGCCGAGGCTGCGCCTGTACGCATTTCCCCCGATCGCCCTGCTCCCGGGAGTTCTGGAAAAAGTACGCCGAGAAGGGGCCAATCTAATACTGGTAGCCCCATTCTGGCCAACCAGGATATGGTTCTCAGACCTAGTGTCGTTACTCAACGGCTCCCCAATGGAGCTTCCTCTCAGACAGGACCTCCTGTCTCAAGCGGGCGGCATGATTATACATCCCCGCCCAGAACGACTGAAACTATGGGCCTGGCCTCTGAGGGGGCCAGACTCATAAATGCTGGTCTCCCAACCGAGGTTGTGGAGACCATTCTTAACTCCAGAGCTCCCGCCACGAGGAAGTTGTATGCCTACAAATGGAATTTGTTTTCTACCTGGTGCAGACACAATAATACGGACCCTGTCCTTTCTTCTGTTAGCTTTGTGCTAAAATTCCTCCAGAAAAAATTCTCAGAGGGCCTATCTCACTCAACCTTAAAGGTTTATGTTGCAGCAATTTCAGCATATCATGCTCCTCTTGAGGGGAATATCTCGGTAGGTCGAGACCCCCTCGTCACACGCTTCCTCCGTGGCACACTGAGGTTGAGGCCTCCAGTGCGCACAAGGGTGCCAACCTGGGACTTGGCTGTGGTCTTACAAGGGTTAGCTGAGGCTCCCTTTGAACCATTAGAGGAGGTTCCTGAGAGGTTCCTCACTCTGAAAACGATTCTTTTATTAGCTATCACTTCTCTGAAGCGGATAGGAGATTTACAAGCACTTTCTGTTGCTCCCTCTTTCCTTGAATTTGCTCCAGGAATGGTGAAAGCATTCCTGTATCCTAAACCGGGGTATGTCCCAAAGGTCCCTACCAATGTCCCAGGCCCCATTGTGCTTCAGTCTTTCTATCCTCCTCCATTTGAATCTGCGGATCAGGAAAAATTGAATCTGTTATGCCCAGTAAGGGCTTTGGATACTTATGTCCACAGAGCTGCCCTGTGGCGTAAGTCAGATCAGTTGTTTGTCTGTTATGGGTCCCCTAGAAAAGGGGGCCCAGCATCAAAACAGAGAATGAGCAAGTGGGTGGTCGAGGCCATCTCACTTGCATACGAAGCGGCCGGACAGCCCTCTCCCTTGAATGTTCGCGCCCATTCTACCAGGGGTATGGCGGCATCAAAAGCTCTGATGTCAGGAGTCTCCATGAGTGACATATGTGATGCAGCTGGATGGTCATGCCAGCACACATTTATTAAATATTATAACCTTGATGTTGGCTCCACTCCGGGGTCCTCTGTCCTGTCAAGATAACCTTGGCAAGTGCTTGAGCTACGGCTCAGCTGGGATTGCGTTCCCAAAGCGTTACCACGCAGCGTCGACATTTCCCACGAAAGGGAACGTCTCAGGTTACAGATGTAACCCTGGTTCCCTGAGTAGGGAACGAGACGCTGCGTCTCTTGCCGTACCCCTGCACACTTGCAAGTGCTTGCTTCAGACTTACTTAGAAGCTGGCGTGCTCTGCATCCGAGTGTGCTTTATAGTTTCCTGGTCCGTGACGTCACCCGTCTCTGACGTCTCGCTTCGCGATTGGCTAGATACATGAGTGCTTCAGTGACGACATCACGCAGAAGGTTCCCAATGCGTTACCACGCAGCGTCTCGTTCCCTACTCAGGGAACCAGGGTTACATCTGTAACCTGAGACGTTTTCTATATTTTATTTTATTATGATTATACTATTACAATATATATTATACTATTTCCTTGATGGTTTAATATATAATATGCACTCATTGCCATGCTGTATTATGAATAATGACTACATTCCCAATATAAAACAGCCAATTGTACCTTATTGCTTTAATTTCAATTTTAAATTTCAGTTTAAGCTAAATTGTTATTTTTCATTATAATAGCCATCAATGTTTTTTCTTAACTGAGATCCAGAAATGACTATGCTTTAAAGATATTTGTTGCTACTGATTATCATCACACAATATCAACAAACCATAAATATCAATAATTTATAAGCTTTACTGTATATGGTTAGTAATGTGGTTAGGAACGCTATCTGCCCTTTTTCACATCCACTCTAACTGAGCACTGACCCAAATCTAATTTCCTCTGCTTATGTGAATGACGTGTTGTTGGTCAGAGACAGGCTCCTCCATTATTGAATCGGACTCACTCTAGAGACACACACGCAGCGCTGAATAATTGAGCAGGTGCTTGTTAACATAATGACGAGCTGACAAGAACTACATGCTTTGACTTTTTTTCCCCTTTATTACAAAAGGCAGTCATCATCCCTTCCTAACACACAAATCCCCATTAGACACAGACAATTAGGGCATACTAACACATCCTGTGTCTGATAGTGTACTAGAACTGATGTGACTTAAAAAAGAAAAGAAAAAGAAAAAGAAATCATGTGGTCATAATAAAGAAATCATGTGGGCATACCATACAGGGAAATGTAGAATATGTGTTTGCTTTCAGGCAGACAGAGCAACAACAACAACAACAAAAATAATGTTGTGACTCATTCATAAGAAATCTCTAGTTCTAGTTAAAACACAGCAGTGTTTCCTCTCTGAACCAGCACTGATCTCCTGTGAGAGGGTCTCGTCCTGCTGTGGAGGGCAGTGCCCAGCGCCAGCTCTTTGTTCTTGGGCTGCTTTAGCTGATTCCTCCTCCTCTCTCTCCTCAGTGAGCTCTGCCACACGCCTTCACAGCAAAGACAGGTGGCCTGATCAAGACGGGCGCGCTGTTCTAAGCGAGCGGCCTGCCAATGGGGCACGGTGCCAGCTGGCAAGCCGTGCAGCTGACTTTCCAAGCAGTGGGACGCTCTCACACATATGCGGTACCAAACACGCTCACACACATACAAGCACACACAAACACTGACACTCCCACAACATGTTCACAACACCCAGCGATGTGCAGTTCATTCTGACGCACGCACATATGTGCAAACGCACACGCGGTGCCTTAAAAAAAGCATGCGGCATTTGTCAACAGATGAAATGTTTGCAGAATGCACACAGCCATGTTACCATATGTTAGCTCAGATATGAGATTCAATATCCTGGCTGACGGCACTCCAACGCGCATTAAAAATAAAAAGACAGAACAGACCTGTTAAAGGATGCCATTACACTCACAGCAGGTAAACACACACACACAGAGTCTTGAGGATCATGAGTAATCTGATGAATAAGGATCTTAACACCATCAGGGCTCTTTTCCTTTTTAGACATTGTTATTTCCGTAGATTTGGAATGAAAAAGAGCAGTGTATATAAAATTGCTCCTTTTGTGTTCAATGCAAGAAAAAAAATGTCATAGGTTTGGAATGACATGGCAGTGAGTAAATGATAACCTCATTTTCGTTTTTGGGGCTCATATCTGAAATAAAGCTCTCCTAACATACTAAAAAGAAAAGCCTGTAAAACCTAAGGGCTGAGCAAAGAGCCCTAAAAGCAGCCCCCTCTAACACCAACAATCTTTAGTTTCAGACCAGCACTGCTGAATTAAGACAAATCACAATCAACCAAATCAAAAACAGCTAGTGAAAATCCCTATTTAGACATTTGGGTACTGAAACAGAATAAGACAGAAATCTCTGGGGCTGTCAAATGCTGTGAATATCTTCCATTTGATCTCTGTTCAGAGATCGTTGCACTTTCTCCCATTCAAAACAATACGATTGATGCATCTTGTGTTATTCTATAGTCTTCCACACCCGTAAGACCTTCATTCATCTTCAAAACACAAATTAAGATATTTTAGTTGAAATCCGATGGCTCCGTGAGGCCTCCATAGGGAGCAATGACACTTCCTCTCTCAAGATCCATAAAGGTACTAAAAACATATTTAAATCGGTTCATTTGAGTACAGTGGTTCAATATTAATATTATAAAGCGACGAGAATATTTTTGGTGTGCCATAATTTCGTTGGTAATGTGGCTAAACATTCAATGGAAGCGTCACACTTTATCCTTCACATTCTCTTAATAAGCTTTGAAACAAAATATAGAATCTTGATTTTTATCTGTTTTATTAACATTTGAAATCCCTTTTTTTTTCCCGTTTTGTTTTTTTCTTTGTGAGTGTGTCATGATGCTTTGGTAAGATTGTATGCAAAACATCATAAAAGTACTTCTGTGTTAAACAAAAACTCTACAACATGTACTGTAGACTGCACACACACACACACACACACACACACACACACACACACACACACACACACACACACACGCGCACACACACACTATTTTCATCTGCCTCTGTTTCAGTCTGTCAAACTGTTCTTTCCACATGATTGCTCATTTGAACTCACTCTCTCGGCAATGTCTTCATCTCATTCCTTGCACATCCTTTCACGTTTCATCAGAATTAAGGTCACAAATAGCTGGAGATAGAGTTTATAGCTATACAAAAAAATCAACTAACACAGAGACAGTTTTTCTTTTATGGTGGTGGCTTCCTGTTAAAATCTTCTGTTTTTATTGTTTTGTTTTTTTCTTCCCCTAAACTTAACCTGGACACAAAGCTTTATGCACTTTAATTTTTCATTAAGACATTACTTAGTATCTTTTACTAGCCACACACAAACACAACACTGAGCAGATAACTGTTAAAAAAAATCAACATCGCCTCAGTGTTTGATGTGTGTGTACTGCACTCCTCAATAATGTGTGTCTCCTCCCAATCCTTTTTTACATTACAGTTGTGTTTGAACTTTGACCGGTGGTCACTAATTACTGCAGCCATGTGGCAGTTCGAGTGCTTTGCCTGCAGCTCGCTTGAGCATATCATCTAATTGGTTCCTTGTTCAGCTAGCAGCAGCACACACATCTCCTCCCCCACATTCATTCTCTCTCTCTCTTTGTTCACTCTCCCCTCCTCTCTCGTTCTTTTATTATCTATAAGTGTATCTACTCCAATTCTCTCTTTCATGCTGAATTCTTCAGCGGTGTGCTCTGCCAGCTATAACAACCTCCCTGACTACAACTTGAGTCTCTGGATTCCTGCCCGATCGGTTCGCTCCCCCTATCCATTCATCATAAAGACCCCTGCCCTCAACCCCTCACCGTAGAGTGCTCTCAGAGGGTCATCTAAAGCAGCTCATTTGCCCTGCACAGGGTTACAGGGCGCTCTTTAAATAACACATCAGAGTCAATACTCGATACTCCCCACTTCTCCTGTCTCCTGACACACAGGAAACTAGACTGCAACTAATAGGAAACGTTCCAAAGCTAATGTTATGTAAAGGTTATGTAAATGGAACATCCTAATGTTTTTATTAGTATTTGAAAAGTTCTCACAATGTTAAAGATGCTGTAAGCTTTTTTTATTGAATAGCCAGGGGCACCACAAAAGTGTTAAGGCCCCCTGGCAGCATATTCTTGATTGCGATCATTGCCACTCCCTCGGTTTGTTTGTCGAGCAAGAACTCACATGAAAGGTGTGTTAAGTGCTTGGCCGTGCAGCATGTGCAAGGCACACTTGATGGAACCTGTGATAACTTCAAAGTAAAAGTGCTTCGCTCACAGCTTACCTTCTTTTCAGGGAAGATAGGTAAATCGTCCATTCTAGTTCTGATTCTGTATTGTTATAGCTGTGTTCTAGGGATCCGATGTTAAGCTCAAGGCTATGAGTAGGCAGACAGAGTCTCTTTTGGGCTTGAGGACGTTTTATATATGGCTGCAAGGAGTTTGGCAGCGGGTAGGCCGACACCCTTCCCCCAAGTTGCTTTTACTGAGCTGTCGGATGTTGTTTTAGTGTGCTGTTGAGAAGCTGAAGCTGGATTGGCTTGATTAAGCTCAATGTGAAGCAGTCTAAATTAGTTGAGCGTTCCTTGGCCAGCTGTAACACACTTCTGTTTTGCAGGTCACTGCCATTCTTTCAGGACCTCCATTAGGAGATTTAAAGGTGCCCTAGAATCAAAAATTTTATTTACCTTGGCATAGTTGAATAACAAGAGTTCAGTACATGGAAAAGACATACATTGAGTTTCAAACTCCATTTCTTCCTCCTCCTTATGTAAATCTCATTTGTTTAAAAGACCTCCGAAAAACAGGTGAATCTCAACATAACACTGACTGTTACGTAACAGTCGGGATCATTAATATGTACGCCCCCAATATTTGCATATGTCAGCCCATGTTCAAGGCATTACACAAGGGCAGCCAGTATTGACGTCTGGATGTGCACAGCTGAATCATCAGACTAGGTAAGCAAGCAAGAAAAATAGCGAAAAATGGCAGATGGAGCAATAATAACTGACATGATCCATGATAACATGATATTTTTAGTGATATTTGTGAATTGTCTTTCTAAATGTTTCGTTGGCATGTTGCTAATGTACTGTTAAATGTGGTTAAAGTTACCATCGTTTCTTACTGTATTCACAGAGACAAGAGAGCCGTCGCTATTTTCATTTTTAAACACTTGCAGTCTGTATAATGCACAAACACAACTTCATTCTTTATAAATCTCTCCAACAGTGTGTAATGTTAGCTTTAGCCACAGAGCACTATAACTCATTCAGAATCAAATGTAAACATCCAGATAAATACTATACTCACATGATCCGACGCATGCATGCATCTTGTAAAGAACATCTTGTAAAGATACATTTGAGGGTTATATTAGCTGTGTGAACTTTGTAAATGCACTGTATTATAGTCGAGAGCTCAGGGGGCACGGTGCGCACAATTTAAAGGGGTCGCGCACTGAATCGGTGCATAGTTAATGATGCCCCAAAATAGGCAGTTAAAAAAATTAATTAAAAAAAAATCTATGGGGTATTTTGAGCTGAAACTTCACAGACACATTCAGGGGACACCTTAGACTTATATTCCATCTTGTAAAAACTGGTTCTAGGGCACCTTTAAAGGTTTGGAAGTAGCCATTCTACTTGGAAGTAGACAAGTAGTGTGTCACTAACCCCACTACTTCTGACTTCCAAGATCATTTTGTGTTTAGTGGAGCACGAGTATTCAGGGAAGTCAGTAGCCGTGAATTATTTTGGGGTCCTCGGCCTTGCTTGACGGCACATCAGTGTCCCCATAGGTTTTTAAGAAAAAGATTTCAGTGATTAAGTTGTCCCTGACCCTTAAGTTGTCTGACCTGTCCCTGACAGGCCCCACACAGAGAATTGTGTTGAACCACTAAAGTGTATTTGCCTCTCTCCTCACTGCTCTTTATAAGCTGTTCCATCATTTCTGCCACATACTACACCTCAGATGACAACAGATTATCCATGTGTTTTGCTCAGCAACCTACTCTCTCTTGCTCTTTCAGATCTCAGTCGTTGTCCAGCTCCAGAATTCCAGTCATTTCAGAACTCGTTTGTGATATCTTTTTAATAAAAGTTATCCACATGGAGCCAAACGAAAACTATTGGTACTTCATTACAGCATGGAGAGGTTGTTAGCTTTTGACCACGACCGAACAAAGTTCAAATTCGCCTTTGTCCAAAATCTTTTTTTCTCCCTTTTTCCAGCGCATATCAGCTTGGAGAGGCATTAGTTTTAAATAAAAATAAAGTTAATATTCAAAAACTTTTTTAGTATATTCCAAACTTTAGCCTGGTTGAGGCTGATTTTTCCCAAGATTTTCTGTTTGGGTTCCTTGCCACTGTTGCCTTTGGCTTGCTTAGATGTTTACATTTAATATTCAGCAATAATATTGATTTGACTGCACTGACAAAATTGGATGAGAAACTTGAAATAAACTGAGCTAGATGATGACATCACTGTTTTCTGCAGAGCTACTTTATAGCTGAATAGAATTCATTTCATAATTGACAGGATACACCCCTGGATGGCCAGTCCATCATAGGGCTCTCACACACACACACACACACACACACACACACACACACACACACACACACACACACACACACACACACACGCATCCAATATGCAGGTATACAGACCATTTAGCATCTCCAATTGACCTGGAATCCATGTCTTATGTTTATGGGGAAGCAGAGCACCTGGAGGAAACCCACGCCAACTTGTGGGGCAAATGAAGACTCCACAAATAAAGATTTCATGACTCAGCCAGGACTCAAATCAGGGACTTTCTTGCTGTGAGGAGACAGGGCTAACCATTGAGCCAGTTTGCAATCCAATTTGGATAATGTGTTCAATGAAAATATCTGAAAGCCTAATGGACAACATTTTACATCAAAATAGGCAACACTCCCATCACACATACAGTAATGGAAAGTTTATTAATATTGTATTTGTAAGCATTGTTAATGAGCTGTTAGTGAATTTACATTTCTAAAAGTTTTTTTTTTTTTTAAATGTCTGTGAATGGATAGTTTAGGAATGGATAGAAGCTTATGGATAGTTTTACTGAACACATACTTACTTTATTCTGTGCATACTTAAAGGGCAAAAATATAAAAATATAAATAGTATAAATAAAAAATATATAAATAGTAAATATAAAAAACTACAAAAAAACCTTATTGTCAGGATCATTCAGTTATGTGTTTGTTTAGTTGCATTTTCATGTACTATGGATTAAATGTGTTAGAAGTATACAGTTAACTAATAGTATACATGTTTACTTGTACTCAAAGTTTAAACAAAGTATATTTTTATATATTTTAACTAAGTAGGCCAACTTTTAAGAAGTACTGAAAAAAGTACACATACAAGTACACTACTAGTTCATTGATATTAGTACACTTACTACATAAAGCATACTTTACTTAATAAATGTAACTTTGTAAGATAAGCTATGCCGCCCCCCAAAAAAACTTTGTATGATAGTAAAAACATGTACAAGACAACTACAAGATATTTACAAAAAAAGTATACAATATATACAATATACAATCTATACTTAGACCAAATATACTTATATCGCTGTATATCTCTGATTAGTACAAAAAAAGTAGACTGAAAGTCTATTTGTAGTTTAAAAGGAGTATACAGTACTAATAGCACACTTGAATAAATTTATTTTTTGTTAGGGAAGCTATACCAACCCAGAGTCAAAGATAAAGACATACTCATAAAGATCAAGTGTGAGTTTGAAGATGTGCGCGTGTGACGAGGATTTACAAAAAACAATGACAAGTCTGTAATTGCTCACATGTAGCGAGTTCAAAGTAAGAGAATTTGGAGATCAGGAGACATAGACAGCGAGAGCGACAGTCAGACAGGAAAGCCAGGGGTCAGCTGGTTTATGAGTGTCTTCGGGACTATGCAGATCTGTGGCTGATCTTTGACCTTTGTGTGCCTAAGGCTTCACCTTTACTGCAGAGAGCAGGTGGCCAGGTCAGAAGTCAAAAGATTGAGCTAAAATTGAATGCTCATGCTTTTCCAATAGATTACATCACATTTAGTGCTGTTTTGGATTGTTTGTTTGAATGCATTCGCTTACAGGATAATTGAACTAAAAACTTTCCCAGAGTTTAGCAACTTAAAATGATCTGATCACAAACAGAGAAGCAAAATTAGGTCAAGGGGTTAGAATACAAATTTCCGCCTACCAGGGTTTACAGGTGCTTGCGCCCTCGTAGATGCTCAGTGTAATGGACTCCCAACTCCCAAATTATCTAACTGCGTAACTTAAATTACGTTAATGACGCAGTATCGCAGGCTTCATTAATTTATTTGTGTTTAATCATTTTAACGTGTAAAGGTTTTTGAATTAATTGCATGCGTTAACGCATTAACGTTAACCCAAATATTTTCAAATATTTTTTTTTTGAGTTATCATTTTTCTCAATTCAATCTTGATTTTTTTTTTTTACTGATTTAGTCATCTTATCCATGATCACCATATCCAATAAGCATTAATATTAATATTTATTAATATTTTATTATGTATATTTTAATTATTCTATTATGGAAACTTCATTTTAAAACAGCTTTCAAGTCAGTAGGCAGTTCTAGGTTTTGAAACAGAGCTACACTGTAAAGTGGTAAAAAAGGAATGCTGGGTAAATCAACTAGAAGAATTACAAAAAAAGGGAGATATTAAAAGAGCACACACACTCTATGGTGTTCTATTCAGTGTAAAATAGCAGCAGACACCTCCAGTGAGTGTGTGTTTTATGGCTGTGAGAGTGAGAAATGACCCTGTCATCATAGAGAGAGATCCGCACAGCCGAGTGGGGTCAGAGGTCAGCCATTACCCACTCCAGCGGTCACATTCCTGGGCTTAATGCCTAGAGAGGCATCTGCTGCCATTCACACACTCAGGGTGCAGTGGAGCAGTAGTTTCTGCAGAGTCTAAATGCATGCTTTACAATGTGTGCACTGCTGGCATTGTGTGTGTGTGTGTGTGTGTGTGTGTGTGTGTGTGTGTGTGTGTGTGTGTGTGTGTGTGTGTGTGTGTGTGTGTGTGTGTGCGCGTGTGCGTGTGCGCGCGTGTGTGTGTGTGTGTGTGTGTGTGTGTGTGTGTGTGAAAGGTCAAAGACATTTTTGCTCGTCTCCACTCCAATTTTCTCTGTATTAAGTTTGCTGTGGCTGCCACCCATAAACACAAAAATAGACCGTATAAGGAGTGCATCTGGAAGAAGAAAGGAAGAGAGAGGGAAATCTATCAATAGCGCTCACACTGACCTTTTTTTATTTCACCAAAAAAAGAAAACTCTGTCATCACTTTCTTACCTTCATGTTATTCTTATTTTAAACCTGTTATCTTTTCAGTTAAACATAATAGGAAGTTTTTGAAGAATCTTTGGGCTTTCTACTGCTCTTTTTATTATTTATTGCATTTCTTTCTATTACTTAAAGTATTACCTGCCACCAGGAAGAAGTTCTTTGCTAGTTATATGTATTGTGTTTATACAGTAGTGCAGAACTGTTGCAACCTATTATACAAAAATCAATCAGGATTCAAAATGGTCCACACTTCAGAGACTGCCTCGCTGTCAGTCACTGAAGCCCTGTGACTTGTGAAAGCTGATTTCAAATCAGTTCCCATTCTGCTCTCTATCTGCAGCATTTGACACTATTTACCACCAGATGCTCTTTTACACCCTTTGTCGCTGGGCAACACATGATCTCCACTTCGCTGATTTAAAACTTACAGGTAGGTCTTTCAAGGTCCAAAGTATATCATCTGGTCACAGGGGTACCTCAAAGGCAGTGCTCAATTCTGTCTACTTCTTCATATATACTATATTGCTGGGACATTTTATACAGGCACATGGTTTCTCTTACATGTTATGCCAACACGCAGCTAAACTCATTTTAACAAGGCGATCCCATGGTACCTCGGCCTGCCTGGCAGACATCTCAGCAAATGAATATTCTCCACCTCCAACTCAACCTAGCAAAGATGAAACTAATTGTCTTCCCAGCCACTCCAAAAGTACAAAACAATTTCACCTTCTATCTTGGATCTTCAAAATGTAGAAAAATGTAGAAACTTTGGGGTAATCTTTAATGGCCAACTGAGCTACAAAGACAGCACAGTCATGCAGGTTTGCACTGCATAGCATCAGAAAGATCAGGCCCCTCCTAACTGAGCATGCAGCAGAACTTGTCGTCCAAGCGTTGCAACTTCTAGACTGGACCACCATATTGCTCTTCTGACTGAACTTCCAGCATTTGCAATCATACCTTAACAAATGATACAGAATGCAGCAGCACAACCCTTTAATGAGCCTAAGAGAGCCAACATTACATTGATGCTTATGTAGACCTAACAGACCTAAACGAGTAACCCGGAGAAACCCAGTACTGACAGGAAGTTTGGAGCAGTATGATGCTGTTTTAAACACCATCTGAGCATCCAAAGGCCACTGACAGCCAGAACAACAGCTTGATCTCTGATTAATTGGAAAAAAAAGAAGAAGCTGATTATTACTATTTTCAGAGTTCCTCAGAATCCAGATATATGGAGACAAATTGTTTTAAAGTGCAACAGGTAAAGCACAACTTTATGTTTTCTGTTTTACTTTTTTGGTGCCAGTTTATATTTTCTTGTATTTATTTATATATTTGTAATTGTTTAATTTAACAACTCAGTTTATGTTCTAATTTCTTCCAAATTAAAAGTGATGTGACAACTCCAAGTTACAGACTATAAAGCACAAATTCAAATAAACAGTCATACCTATGTCTGCTCATATTCAGCCTCTATTTTGAAAGGTGCATGTATTAGAGGAGATCGAATATTGCTTAGATGTTTGTTAAAAATGTTGAATGCAGGTTTTTGGACATGCTAATATCATGGTAGCATGGCAGCATCTGATATCATCACTTTACCGCCAGGTAATCTGTCCCTTAAATGCTTGTACTGAAGTCTTCAGCACTAAAACCATTACGAGACTGCTCATGCATACACATGCACCACTTTGGCAGCAGATCCATTTGTAGCAGTTTGCTCTGCATCTCACACAACTGGGTCCAGGGATGACTGCTGCCCCCTAGTGGACTCATTTTCTTTCTTTCTTTCTTTCTTTCTTTCTTTCTTTCTTTCTTTCTTTCTTTCTTTCTTTCTTTCTTTCTTTCTCCATATGTCAGATGCATGAGACGTGACACACACAAAATGGAGGAAGGTCAGTGAAGGTCCTTATAAAAAAGAGGAACCTTTAACCTGTGTGTTTCTCTGTACGCTACCCATCTCTGCACAAACACACGCTAATCTGACTGACCCTTAACCTGACCCAGTGAGTCCTTTAAACCCGCTTTACTTCCCTGACCTCTGACTCAACCTCATAGCCCACAGAGTGGTGTCACAATGATAAATCAGCAGAGACTGCCGCCCAGCTAATAAGTGTTGTCTACATTCAGAGAGAGGGTAAAGGTCAGCTTCACCTCCCATCCCCCAACACTCAAATCTTCACTGAGCTATAAACACCAAATACTGCACTGAGGAACACAAAACGCACGATGCAGTATTACACACAGTTCAGGCAGTATGTCATTTAGCACATTACTGTCTGTAATATATCAGGATGGCAAAGGACACTTATTTCTCAATACACAATGTTTTCTTTTTCTCTAAGTGTTTGGGCTCCCAGACGCAATGTCTGACATCAGGTCAGCTTTATAGCACCACAAAGCTGACACATTTCTTTAATATAAATGTGAATGTCATGAACCCAGTCAAGAACATGCTTAGGTTATATTTCAAATCCTAAAACAAAAAAAAGAAACATGCAAGTACTTTTGAGCCTATTTCAATTTTTTTTTTTTTTTTTTTTTTTTTTTTTTTTTTTGTGATTTACTTACATAGACTTTTAAGACTGCATTAGGTAAGCTTTTGGTGATTTCCTTAAATAGAGAAAGTCTTCCCTTAAAGCTAATAAAATTACTAAAATCCCAACTCAAAATCAAATCTTTTAAAAAATATATTAATTGAAGTAATATTTAATATTATTATTATTATTTTTTTTTTTTTTAATTAAATAAGTCCCTGGATGTCCTCAAAGCAAGGGTCTGCCATTAAAGATTTTATTTGTTTGATATTATTCCTTCTTTACATTGAGACAGTGGTGGATGGTGTTTGAGCAAGTGACTGTTGGATGTATGTTGTGTAGCACCTCCTGCAGGTTACACAGGGTTCTGCACTCAGTGAGAAAACATTCAGGCCTTTATACACCTGCAAATCACATTTGCCAGGTGATTTGGTCAAAAGAAGTCAAACAATCATATCGCTATGTGCACCATGAGCTTTTATGAGTCTCAAATGCATTGTGACCACTTGTTTTGTGATCAAATATCAAGGGGAGGGTTTTTGATTATGTGACTACATACATCACTAACTACATCAGTGTGTTACTGTACATTTCCCTTTCAACATTTTACTTTCTATAGTGCAAAATGATAGACAAAAACAAAACAAAGACTGGATATCATGGTTGAGAGTGTCAGTGTTTACCTGGGAGAATGGGGGTTTGAAACAAAAAACTTGAGTAAAAACTCAGACACTCCAAGACACACTGAAACATCTTCTCTCGAGTGCATTAGCAAAGAAATATTTGATTTTATTGCATAAATATTTCAAAAGAAACAAACTGACTCAATTTTTCTTCTCCTACAAAAGCTGATGATGTGCCATTTGTGGATTAAAGGGTTAGTTCACCCAAAAATTAAAATTATGTAATTTATTACTCACCCTCATTCCACACCAGTAAGATCATCTTCGGAACACAAATTAAGATATTTTTCATTTAAATCTGATGGCTCAGTGAGGTCTGCATTGCCAGCAAGATCATTTCCTTTTTCAATGCCCATTTAAGCATATTTAAAATAGTTCATGTGAGTACAGTGGTTCCTTAATATCATAAAGCGACAAGAATACTTTTTGTACGCCAAAAACAAAAAACAAAATAGCGACTTCATTCAACAATATTTAGTAATGCGCGATTTCAAAACACTTCTTCATGATTCAAAACAAAAGATTCGTAAAGCTTCGAAGCTTCATGAAGCAGTGTTTTGAAATCGCCCATCACTAGATATTGTTGAATAAAGTCGCTATAGTGTTTTTTGTTTTTGGCACCTTTCTGGGCATTGAAAAATGAAATTATCTTTCTGGCAATGCAGGCATCAGTGAGCCATCGGATTTTATCAAAAAATATCCTAATTTGTATTCCGAATATGAACAAATGTCTTATGGGTGTGGAACGACATGAGGGTGAATATGACATAATTTTCATTTTTGGGTGAACTAACCATTTTTAAACAGAGACAAATCAAGCAAATGTTAGCTAGGTACTGTACTTTTAGCAAACACAAGCTGGTGAGCTAGCCAATGATGGTAAATATGGGGTGTTTTCAGAAAATATAAAGACGTCAAAACATGCAGCAAAAAAAAAAAAAAAAAAAAGAAAAAGAAAGTTTTGTCTAATAACATTTAACAATTAACATTTAACAATAACAAATAACAAGTGCATTAATTGACGCAGTCCAGCATAGGCTGTCTTTATCTTTCAAAAGCCAAATAATGAAAATGAGGACAGGCCTAGTCACTGTTCTAGAAAGTGAATTAAGTCATGGTGTATTAAAATAAAATCTAGAGGACCTATAACACCAAGGGCTGCATGTACTTGTTATTGAATTTGTTCGTCTTCTGGATATGAGCTGTTTTTATCTCTTTCACATTCACTTGTTTTAATCAGCAGTATGCTCATCTCAGAAATGAGTTCAAATTCACAGGCGGCGCCATTCTTGTATTGACCTGTGCTCTGTTGTTTTACCATTAGCTCAAATTTACATAGAAGAGACCCCTTGATTTGAGTTCAGAAAAATGAACAACTCTGAGATGTGCCCCATGACCCCCTGCTAGAGTATTAGGCAAACACACACTGCTCTGCTCTGATTGATAAAGGTCAATTAGCAATTTTGCTTTCCAAATTTAATCAGCCCCCTGAGCCTGCACTCTCCCTCTGTCTCTCTCTTATTTTGTCACGTTTCTTCCTGTGGAGACTCATACTGACATGCTAAAAGGAGAATAAATCTTTTAAATATGAAGCCGTAAACACACACACTAGTACACAGGCTGTGGTAGCCCTCTGACAGCCGCTGTCCCTCATTAATCAGAAAGTGTCTGCTGCGTGCTGCATTCTTCCACGGGCTTTCAACTCCACTGCTAATTGCAATTAATCACCAGGAGAAGCAGATGCTTGCAACAAAGACTGCTGGGAGAAGTGTGTATGTGCGCGTGCGCATGATGAAGCCGTCACAGAGGCTGCTGGATGTCTGTGGTCTGAAGGCGGTCGCTATGACCCTCTCATCAGGAATACAAGCGTCTGTCAGATGTGGGTGACGTGACACTGAGTGATCATGAAACCCAGAGTGGATCCAAGACAAGGTTCATCTGACTAAATCACGTCCTGCTATCTGACCGGCCGCTGTACCTAGTCTTTTCAGCCTGATGATTTCCACTACAAGAAACACAAATACAGCACAGCGCTCCTCATGGATGCACTTGATGATGACATATACATAATAACTAAAAACATTTTCAGTTTACTTAGATTTAAATTTGTTATTCCAGTTTTATTTTATGTTGCTTTGTCTTCCTCTCCATTGGGCTGTCTGTCTCTCTCATTTTCCTCATCTTTGTCTCTCTCCTTCACAGTGTCTGACTCTGTTTTGACAGTCTGTATTACAGCTCATGACAGCCATTTAGCACATACACTTCCTCACTTCCTCTGTCATTCTCCTGGTCAAGATAAACACTAAATAGTGTAAAGAAACACTATCACACACCTTCATATATATATATATATAAATATGAAGGTGTGTGATAAATGAGCTAAAAAGTCTTAAGACTTATGACTGAAGTCTTATGACTGTAAAGAGTTGGGAGAATCGGATGTATATCAGATCTGCGTCATGCGCATCAGGTCTTAAAGTGTTAGTTCACACAAAAATTTAAATTCTATCATTTATTCACCCTCATGTCGTTCTAAACCTGCAAGACTTTCGTTAATCTTCAGAACACAATGAAAATATTTTGAATGAAAACCTCATTGGTTCTTGCGGAAGCTTGAAAGTGCTGCGCAACACACGAGAATGAACCTCATTGGTTCTCATATGTCAAGCACATTAATAGGTGAATAAAATCCTAAATTAAAATCATCAGACAGTTTTGTGTATGTATGAAATACATATAACGTTATACACTAGCATTCAAAAGTTTGGGGTCAGTACGAATTTTTTAAAGAAATAAATACTTTTATTCTGCAAGGATGCATTAAATTGATCAAAAGTGACAGTAAATACATTTTTAATGTAAAAATTAAAAATTAAATAAATTCTAGTGAATGGCTGATTACTTACTTAAGGATGATTACTTAATTTAAAAAGTCAACCCCCAAATCTTTGTAACATTCTGGTTAGGGGTCAACTGATAATTGGCGCCGATGTTAAACGGTTAGTTACAAACAGTAGTGGACTGTTTTAAATTATGTCTTTAGTAACTTTCTGGGCATCTGAAAGTGTTAATTATCTTGCTAGCAATGGATGTCTCACTGAGCCATCAGATTTAATCAAAAATATCTTAATTTGTCTTCCGAAGATGAACGATCTTACGGGTGTGGAACGACATGAGAGTGAGTAATTAATGACAATTAAAATAAATTTTTGGGTGAACTAACCCTTTAAGCATTTTTTATGGTTATTGGTATCGGTCATTTTCAAAACCGATATGCCGATAAGATAATTTAATTTTGAAATGCTCTATTTGGCTCTGATGCAATCACCTCTGTCAGAACTCACTGCTCTGTGGCCTAGAGCAATGTCTGCCCACCACCCATCTGATTTTGTTGGGAGTCACAAGTCCGGCGAATTAACGCGGAAGGCTGAAGGCACTGAAAGTTTTGCACTCTCACACTGAGGGCACTTGCTGACTGAAGCTGCTTCAGTGATCACGCATCAGTTTTTTCTCAAAGGTAAAGCAGCAGCAGATGTTGCTGAAGTTACAATAAATCACAATCCACTACACTGAAGTTGCAAAACACCCCAATATAATCAGGGCCTGAATTTTGGTGCGGGATTGCAGGTATTGCGCATAATTCTACACATTCCTTCCTGCAGGTTTCGCTATTATTAAGTGGGAAATTCCCACAAATATTTTTATGCACTACAGTATGTAGATTGAATCCAAAAATATTATCAGACCAGATCAGTTATTGTAAAACTTTCTGTGAGATGGAGTTTCACAAACAGTTTGAGTGATTCAGCGGTACAAAGTCTCCCTCTCTCTCAAAATGCGCAAATGGCTTCACATCCATAGTATCCACATTGAGTTTATTCTGCAAGCCAGCAGCACACTGCAATACAATAATTTAGCACGTGTTTCAGACAGTTGATGGAATTGGCAATTGCACATCATTTTAAGTCATGCATAGCATAAAGTACTTGCGTGCTCTCAAGAGACGCTCTTCAGTCAGTGCGCTCTCACATCGTGACTTATTACACATAAACGTTCAGATATGTTATGTTAAAATGCCCGTCCTGGCGAGTATACGCGTAAGCACAATCGGTTGTCTTCAGGGAATGTGAACAGCAGCATATTGCTTTGGGTCTTAAAGAGACAGCAGCCTTTAATCCTGCCACTGTCTACTATTGGCTGTCTGTCAATAATGACAATCAAACAACAATAGAAAATCTTTAATAAGGATTAATCTATATTCAATTTATACAGTTATAGCTATGTAGAGTTATTTTATATTGGATTATTCAATTTCTGTGGTAAATCTTATCTGAATACTACTCTTAGGCCTACCTGAAAATTATACTGCACTGGTTAATTTGTATTTTTATTGTATTTATTTATGCTACTCCTTGTAATCTGTTTATTGATAATTTTTGAATTGTTACTCTTAATTTTTACACCAGACATATATCAGTTTAAATTATTAGTTATTGGTCTATTCGTGTAACAGACACGCCAGGCTCCACCCTCACTCAATCCCAACGCACTCCATCTCCCGAATACTAATCACCGCCACCTGCACGTCATCATCACCGCAATCACCAGCTCTTCAAAAAGCCAACACTCACACACACTCACTGTCCGGTCTCGTTGTTTGCTACTTACCTGTATGCTTACCTCAAGGACTCCAGACGAACTACTTACCTGTCTCCGACGTTTCCAGTCTCCCTCCTGTGTTCCTCCTCGTGTGTGTGAGTGTCTTCAGTCTCCTGTATTCTAAGTCTTCAGTCTCCTGTCTTCCAAGTCTCCAGCGCGGTCCCTTCTCTCCATTCCTGCAATCATCAGCAAGACATCATCTCCATTATTCACCTTTCAACACCTGCACTGCTGTTATAACTCTGCTGACATCAATTAACTCACCTGTTTGTTTTACATCTGCCTCAGTCCCTTCTGTACTGTAACAGAAGACCGGACCAAACAGCAGATGTCAGCATGAGTCGCCCGGATCCCTTCCAAGAGCTCGTGGACGCTCTCCGTCAAGCTCTCACCAACCAGCACCACCATCACCGCCGGCCGCTCCTGTCACTCCCGCTCCCGCTCCTTCACCTGTGATACACGCCAGTCCCATGGCCAAACTGACGCCCTACCAGGATCGGTGGAGGATTGCAGCGGTTTCCTCCTGCAATGTGAGCTGGCCCTGGGGATGCAGCCGCACCTCTTTCCCACTGACACAGCCAAAATAGCGTTCATCATCTCTCATCTCCAAGGTAAAGTGTTGAAGTGGGCAGATTACCTGTGGTCGCAGAAGGGTCAGCTACTCTCCAACACCATCCTCCGCCGATCAGAGCCCGTCAGCCCTCCAGAACCAGCCCCAGAATCTATGCAAATTGACTCATCTCGTCTCTCGTCTACAGAGCGACAACGCCGGCTGACCCTCCATCTCTGACTTTATTGTGGTGTCTATGCCCCATTCTTCCTCGTCCAACGGTGAGTGCCATCATTCCCTCCATTAAGAAGATGAAACCACTCACGACTGTTGTAAACCTTACTGCTGCTGATGTATCTCTTCCAGTGGTGGCACTCCTCGATTCAGGGTCAGCAGGCAATTTCATCTCCGGCTCCCTCTGCAGACAGCTCCAGCTCAAAACCTCTCCCTCTCCGACCATCTATCAAGTCCACTCCATCACGGGAAAACCTCTGAGCTATAAGAAAACCAGCTGGTGCGTGGGCCCCCTGGTGTTACGGATCGGCATTCTGCATGTGGAACGGATTCATCTTCTGGTTCTGGAGGAATCCACCTCTGACGTGGTTCTGGGGCGTCCGTGGCTGGAGCAGCACAATCCCACCATCTCATGGCGCACGGGCGAAATCCTGAAGTGGGGCGAAGACTGCTTCTCCAATTGTTTCTCAGAGTTTCCTGTTCTCCAGTCTCCTCAAAGAAAAGATTTCTCTCTCTGTGTCACCTCCATCGAAAGCCCGGTAGAGAAACGCTCCATGGATATTCCAGCCTGTTACGCCACCTTCAGTGACGTCTTTTGCCCGCAACGTGCCTCCAAGTTGCCCCCACACCGGCCATGGGACTGTGCCATCGATCTGCTACCGGGTGAGCCAGTGCCCAGGGGAAGAATCTACCCCCTGTCTGTGCCGGAGGAGAAAGCCATGGAGGAGTACATCAAGGAGGCGCTCAACCAGGGTTACATCCGCCCGTCTACTTCCCCTGCTGCTTTAAGTTTTTTTCTTTGTGGCAAAGAAGGATGGAGGCTTGCAGCCCTGTATAGACTACCGTGCACTCAACAAGATCACTGTAAAGTTCCGGTACCCCCTTCCTCTCGTCCCAGCTGCCCTAGAACATCTCCGTGCTGCCACTGTGTTCACCAAGCTGGACCTCAGCAGCGCGTACAACCTCATCCGGATACGCGAGGGGGACGAGTGGAAGACCGCCTTCGTCACGCCCACCGGCCACTACGAATACCTGGTTATGCCATACGGCCTGGTCAACGCCCCCTCCGTATTCCAGGATTTCATCCATGAGGTGCTCCGGGAGATTCCCAATCGGTTTGTCCTGGTCTAAATAGATGACATCGTTAGCTACTCACGGAGCCTGGCCGAACATCACCGACACGTTGCGGAGGTCCTCTAACGCCTGTGACAGTTTGATCTCTTCCTCAAAGCCTCAAAACTACAGCTCCATTATATGTCCACTCACCAACCTTCTCCGCAAACAGCCCAAGTCTCTGTCCTGGGATCTCTCTTCCACCAACGCCTTTGAAGCCCTCAAGACCGCCTTCACCACCACTCCCCTCCTCGTTCATCCAAACCCGGAACTCCCTTTCATCGTGGAGGTGGACGCCTCCACCACCGGAGTGGGAGCGGTGCTTTCTCAGCAGCAGGGGACACAAAGTAGACTACACCCATGTGCCGCCTTCTCCCGCAAGCTCAACCCAGTGGAGGTCAACTATGACATCGGTGACCACGAACTCCTGGCAGTGAAGCTTGCGTTGGAAGAGTGGAGGCATTGTTTGGAGGGAGCCAAACACCCCTTCTTGGTACTAACAGGCCACAAAAACTTGGAATACCTGAAGGCTGCCAAGAGACTCAATCCCTGACAAGCACGTTGGGCCATGTTCTTCTCCAGATTTGATTTCACAATCTCCTATTGTCCTGGTTCCAGAAACATCAAGGCGGACGCCTTATCCCGTATACATGTCCCGGAGGAGAAAGATCCTGGTGGTAGTAGACCGTTTCTTCAAATCCTGTCGTCTAATCCCCCCTAATACCCACCGCTATGGAAACAGCTGAACTTATGTTTAACCATGTTTTACGACACTATGGAATCCCTGAAGACATTGTTTCAGACCGAGGTCCCCAATTTATCTCCCGTGTTTGGAAGGCGTTCCTTTCCCTCCTGGGTGTGACCGTCAGCCTGTCATTCGGTTACCATCCTCAGTTGGACGGGCAGACGGAACGGAAGATCCAGGAGATCGGCCGCTTCCTACGTACCTTCTGTCACGGCCACCAGGACTCCTGGAACCAGTACCTGGGTTGGGCCGAGTACGCACAAAACTCCCTGCGACAGTCGACCACCGGACTCACTCCATTCCAGTGCGTGCTCGGTTTCCAACCCCCTCTGTTCCCCTGGGACGGGGAACCATCCAACGTTCCGGCAGTGGACTACTGGTTCCGGGAGAGTGAGAGGGTTTGGGACTCAGCTCACCACCAGCTACAGAGGACCCTGCGCAGACGCAGGGCGACAGCAGACCTTCGGCGCTCAGAGGGTGGGACAGAAGGTCTGGCTGTCGACCCGGGACATCAGGATGTGTCTGCCCTGCAAGAAGCTGAGTACCAGATTCACTGGCCCGTTCACCATCACTCGGCAGATCAACCCGGTCACTTTCCAACTCCAGCTTCCACCACAGTATAAGATTCACCCTACATTTCATGTGTCAGGAGCGGGCCGTGGGAGGGGGGGTACTGTAACAGACACGCCAGGCTCCACCCTCACTCAATCCCAACGCACTCCATCTGCCGAATACTAATCACTGCCACCTGCACGTCATCATCACCGCAATCACCAGCACTTCAAAAAGCCAACACTCACACACACTCACTGTCCGGTCTCATTGTTTGCTACTTACCTGTATGCTTACCTCAAGGACTCCAGACGAAATACTTAGCTGTCTCCGACGTTTCCAGTCTCCCTCCTGTGTTCCTCCTCGTGTGTGTGAGTGTCTTCAGTCTCCTGTATTCCAAGTCTTCAGTCTCCTGTGTTCCAAGTCTCCAGCGCGATCCATTCTCTCCATTCCTGCAATCATCAGCAAGACATCATCTCCATTATTCACCTTTCATCACCTGCACTGCTGTTTTAACTCTGCTGACATCAATAAACTCACCTGTTTGTTTTGCATCTGCCTCAGTCCCTTCTGTACTGTAACAATTTGATCTGTAATAATTGGCATCAGCCCAGAAAAACACATATCAGTCGACCCTTAATTCTGGTCTGACTCAGGTCCTTCCTTTATTTTACCTCTATTGGATTCTTCCACACATTTTTTCTTCCACCTGGAAAAAATTGGAAGTCAGATCACTGAAAAAAATAAGGAACACCACACCCCTAACACATTAAATTGTGTGGGTTAGTGCTTTGTTCAAATAACTCTCCCTAAGTGTGAGGCAATAGTAATCATGATGCTTGACATCGTTAATTACTTTCTGCTTAAAGTGTCTCCTCCCTTGCCTCTGACACACAGAAACCTGTCTCACTGATCTGATGTCTGTGGCAGTGAAAGTTCTACTGTCAGGCTGAAGGATGGAAAGACTATTGAGAAAGGGAGCAGAAGTCATGAATAACTGAGAACAGCAGGAGAGACGAGAGGTGAGACGAGAGGTGAGACGAGAGGTGAGACGAGAGGTGAGACGAGAGGGTGTGTCACACACTCTCCACCACCTTCCTATCAAACATTCATGCAACACACGAACTGCACACAAGCACACAAACACATTTTATATGGGGACTTTCCATGTTTTATGGGGACTTTCCATACTGTACAAACTGCATATTCTATACTCAAAACCTAAACCTACCCCACACAACCTTAACAGAAAACATTTTTCAAAAAACAGAATTTAGTATGATTTATGCAACGCTATCTTATGAGAATACGTGTATTTTTACATAAAGTGTGGTTCTACCACACGTACATTTACTTACGTTTTCATACGACAAACGTACAATATTGACGTACTTATAGCACAAAAATGTAAAAAAAAAAAACAAATGTATTAACAGCAATAAAATGTAAATCATTTATGTATCCAAGTGTGAATGTGTATGAATTCCCATGTATTAATATTAAAATTGTGGCATTAATGTTTTAAATCTGTTGTATTCAATTGTCAATACATGTTTTAGTCAAATTTATTGAATGCAGTTTACTCATCTACTTAATATGTAATTACATTTCTGTTTGTGACTTGTGCTGCAAACTTATTTCGGAGGATTACATAATGTTAAACAAGAATACGCTTTGAAACCTTAAAATGAATAAAATTTCTGTAATTGTTTAACCATTTTGTAATACTTAGTTTGTTTTCTGTGCGACACAGAAGGCATTTTCTCCTATGCAGCGACTGACAGTACAACCATAAGTTACACCAAAGCACAACATAAATTCACAAATCACATTAATTTTATTTGCTCCCTGTACTCCAAATCTATCCATATGTTTGTAACGAACAGATCAAAATTTAGCCCTTTATCCGGCGATATTTATATTCATTCTCAGCAGCAAATCAAATTTGAAAGTTGCACCCTCAAGGAGCGTTACGATATGGTTTACGGCACTGATATCGAACGCTCATTGGTTCTCACATGCTTCGTCACAGATTGCGACATGCCTTGTTTCAGTGGATTGACATTTGAAATGAGTGCGCGCCTTCACGGAGAGAGAAGCCGGATTCATATTTTCATAGATTAATAAATTCAATTCTGCTCTGTACCCTATAAAAAACTATTACCACCAGAGAGGACTGCGTCTGCAACTCGTCATCATTTGAACTACTTTTGTTACGACTTTCGACATTTTTGCAATAAATCAATTATTGTGATTACACAGTATAATCACAAACAGTATAGTTTTAAGAAATGTTTAGGGGTAGGTTTAGGGATAGATGTAGGATTAGTGGCTCAAAATATTGTTTAAATGTTATATTTTTACTAAAATTGTCATTTTTCCTACACATTTCTGTCTATTATGTTTTATTCCATAGACATTCTGTATAAAATGGGTATACATATATCTTTATGACGTAAAAGATTCGTAAATATTTGACGTTTTTTCGCTGTAAAAACATAAGAATTTTTACATTTTACTGCTATAAATACATCAATATTGTCAGTTTCAGCACCTTTCTAAACGCACAAAAATTAAAGTTTTGTGTCTTTAAAAGTTCCGTATTAATTCCTACATATTAACAATGAGACCAGGCTGATTTATAAGCTGTTTTCTTCAACAGGGACCAATGTCCCCACAAGGTCAAAGATTTCTGGTATTGCCATCCTTGTAAGCAATATGATACATGAATATGGTAATCTTCCACTACCATACATAATTAAAGAATTTTATGTTACTATGGTACTCTTTCTTTCTTTCTTTCTTTCTTTCTTTCTTTCTTTCTTTCTTTCTTTCTTTCTTTCTTATTTGGAATTAGTAGCAGTGAATGTATTTGTTTTGCCTGATCTTTTTTTTTTAAACTTTCAATTTAATGTCTTCGAACAGTCAAACATAGCATGAGGTGTTTTGTTTTGTTTTTTGAGAGTCATCTCTATGCTGAATGCTTTTCCCTGTATCACAAGTATTCTTTTTCAGAGATTAGCTCTTGTGCACCTGCTGACATGATCTTAGGTGCCATTTGACCATGGACAACTGCACAAGTCAGAGGTCACGACAAAATAACCCTCTTAGGTCTGCTAAAATGTTGCTTTTTATATTAAACTTACCCACATTCAAGTGTTGATAATGCATTTAGCTAGAATAAAAAAGGTTTTGCTGTTGTTGTTTTAAAGCAGGCTTTAAGAAAGGCTCTGTTCTTTATGTTGATATATTGCATGTTTAGATATTCATACAACAAAATATTCTGGGGCTATTAAATTTTTTGTGAAAATGATCAAAAATGCTGGTGCTGGCTGGCAACTTTATATATTAAAAAAAAACGTTGGTGGGGAAAGAGTTAAGAGGGATCTTTGTGGGTCCCCTCAGACTCTGGGCCCCCAGGAATTAGCCCTACCTTTCTACCCCCTGGCGACATGGTGATAAATGCATCCGTGACAGATGTCAGCTTAAAGTCCAAGATCACTGTTGTTCCATTGAGTGAAACATCAACTAAAATGACTGAGCTCAACTTTAAAGTATGTTTTTTGATGATTGTTACGTGATGCTTTTTTATTTGTCTTCCTAGTTGTCTACTGTACAAGGCAACTGCACAATGGATGTGCACTGGAGCAAGTATTTGACAAATACTCTTGACATCAATGAGACATATGAGCTCATCACTTCATTGAAACATAGCCGGCAATCCTAGTCTTTTTCTGACAGTATGTGTGTGTGTTCAGAAATACTGCATTAGAACAGCTGATGGCAACATCCATACAACCCTCTAAACACTTATGTCTTACCGGAAGGACGTTTAGAGAGAAAGAATATCAACTAACCAACTCTTCTGTTGTGTCAGGCTAAGATGAAGTGTTATTGTGAAAGAAAGAAAGTAAATAAGCAGGAAAAGTCCTCGACAGGCTGCCTGCTCCACAGCTGTGAGCTTCATCTTTTATTCATGTGCGGGAGGTAACGTGTGCCACTCCTGAAACCAGCCACTTAACCCATTAAGAGCACAACTTTGAACTGGTTGATAAATTATTAACATTAGCATTCATTAGTCGGGCAGACAGAAGAGATGGCAAATATCCAAAAACAAAACAAAACAAAACAAAAACATAAAGGGAGAGATGAACATTGAGTATTAAAATAAAATGAAAAGCACAAGAATGGGATGGGATGTTTTTATAGAGCCATCATCACAGCACCAAACTAACAATCAGCCTCCAGAATCCAAATACCAAACATGTTTGCCCAGTACAACAAATTCAGTTAATTTAATTCAAGTGTATTCTTATGACACTTTTCACAATACAAATCATTTAGTTGAACTTTTAACAGTGCTTACAACCCCTTTTATTTCCATGATGTCTCCATATGACAGGGGAGAGTCTGAACAATAGGAAGGCATTGATGTCAGCCAAATAGGAAAGTTGTTTTAAGGTAAAGCAAGTGATAACATTCTGATGAAAAATTATGAAAATTAAAAATGTTTTCCCTTGGAAAAGAAGCAGCTAATGACACACCTCTGCAGCAAGCACTTAACCACCACACACCCTTAAAAACAATGTACTTACACACTCTCTCTCTCACACACACACTTCAGTTTTGTCTCTGCATTTCTCCTCTAGCATGCTTCCTAATCTTGTCTAATAAAACTGCTTTTGTTTATTACGAAAAATGTTGGCCCTTTGACAAATTTCATTTGTTTCTCTTTTGTAAGTCACTTTGGATAAATTGTTAAATGCCTAAAATTAAATTTTGGTTTAATATTTTGAATTTAACATATGAATTGGGCCCTTAATTAGGGTTGAGCGATTACAATTTGATCTCATGTTGGTAAAATGTAAGGGTTTTTTCCTGTTGTGACTTCCACAGCTCAGACAGTGCATTTCCTGTCAGTCCTCTCTCCATAATGAGATCCGGACAGAATCTGTTTTGATCTCCATGGTGACATGCAACAATAACCAGAGACAGAGCACAGGACGATGCTATAATATCATTAAATCATCTCTAATGCTCTCAAACACACACACACACACACACACACACACACACACACACACACACACACACACACACACACACACACACACACACACACACACAGGTTTATTTTGCTATCAAAGTGAGGACATTCCATAGGCGTAATGTTTTTTATACTGTACAAACTGTACATTCTATCCCCCTACACTACCCCTAAACCTACCCATCACCGAAAACATTCTGCATTTTCAACAAAAATGACAGCATTTAGAAAACAGCAGTAAAGAAACCATCTGATCATGTGAATATTTCAGCTCTGCAATTCACTGGCATCATGCCAACAGATGAGGTATTAAAATTATACTGTGATAGTTGGATTATAAAATATATTTGAGACTATAGACTGGCTTTGTTCAGCCCGGAACACACCAAGCCAACGCCGACGAACTAGTGGCTCACGTCGGCAGGCAAATTATTACATATAGCCTCTTTAAGTGACAGAGAGCATTTAAATGTGCTCTAATTCAGAGATCAAGTCTTATGATGACTCTTGCAATCTCTCACAATTATGCAAATCAGCATCTTTGAATATTCACATTCAGATCTAAGAGTTTAATACATTAATTAATCCATTAAAACTAGTGGTTTAACTGCAGTTATTGTAAATATATGAGTGTGAATGTTATTTTATCTTGCTCATCTTATTCCCATGTGATTTGGCCTTCTCCTCACACTGTTCACATGTGTGTGTGTACACTTTGACATCTCCTGGAACATGGATCACTTCGGCTCTAAAAAGTGTGTTTACACTAACCCTGGTAACCTGGTAATACCCCATAAGCAAAATAATAATTGAAGGTGAAGAGAGTTGCAGAGCATGTTTTTGTCATTTATTTCCTCTGTGAGGATTATAAATGAAATGTCAGAGTGCTCTGATGCACAGAAAACAGGCGACAAGAAGAAATTGTTGGCCTCTTTGCAGTAAATGCAGGCCATGTTCTGTGACATCGCCAAGCTGAGTATAATACTGTCAAACCATCAGTGCCGATGTATGGGGGCCATGGGAGCTCAGAGCAAACCTCCATGAAACATTAAAGGGTTAGTTCACCCAAAAGTGAAAATTCTGTCATTTATTTATTACTTACTCTCATGCCGTTCCACACCCGTAAGACTTTTGTTAATCTTCAGAGCACAAATTAAGATATTTTAGTTGAAATCTGATGGCTCCGTGAGGCCTCCATAGGGAGCAATGGACACTTCCTCTCTCAAGATCCATAAAGGTACTACAAACATATTTAAATCGGTTCATGTGAGTACAGTGGTTCAATATTAATATTATAAAGCAACAAGAATATTTTGGAGCGCCAAAAAAAACTAAATAATGACTTATTTAGTAATGGTCAATTTCAAAACAATGCTTCAGGAAGCATCGGAGCCCAGATGAATAAGTGTGTCGAATCTAAAGTCACGTGACTTCAGCCGTTGGCAGTTTGACACGCGATCTGAATCATGATTCGACACACTGATTCGTTTATGCTCCGATGCTTCATGAAGCAGTTTTTTGAAATCGGCCATCTCTAAATAAGTCGTTACATTGTTTTTTTTGGCGCTCCAAAAATATTCTCGTCGCTTTATAATATTAATATTGAACCACTGTACTCACATGAACCGATTTAAATATGTTTTTAGTACCTTTATGGATCTTGAGAGAGGAAGTGTCATTGCTCCCGATGGAGGCCTCACGGAGCCATCGGATTTCAACTAAAATATCTTAATTTTGTGTTTCGAAGATTAACAAAGGTTTTAAGGGTGTGGAACGGCATGAGGGTGAGTAATAAATGACAGAATTTTCATTTTTGGGTGAACTAACCCTTTAACTTTCATGTATATTGTCTACTTTGAGGTTGTACTCCAGCATACAGTATGTTTTACATAGTATCTTGTAAACTTACATGTTCAAGTTTATAGTAAGTCGTCTTTGGGGTGAAATAGCTTCCCTTTAAAGGTGCGGTATGTAGGAATGGCACCTAGTGGTACTGCATTCCAAATTCAAAATATTGTTTGCCCCGCCCCCTCCTTCTCAGATGCGGGTTGACAATGGCTGACAATGAAAGCCAAGGAGACTTGGGTACACACTGTAAGCTGATGATTTATCTGTTTTAATATGCTGTAGTAGTTCATAGAGATTTTTAGATGGATGCAGAGGCTTTTTAGGTCGGGTAGAATCTACGATTCTCTGACCAAGTTTGTATGCCGGTTTCCATGGCTGCAATATGCATTTTTTTTCCGGCTAACTGGCAACCTGTGATGTCGAAATACTATTGGATAAACTGGTAGCAAGCGGTTTTGCACAGACCAGAACAAAGACAGACATTCTGACAGCATTGTTTTTCTGAGAAACAAGTAGGTGAACTTAGCATGTTTCCTAAATATCTGCAAACATATTGGGGTATTTTTATACTTTATTGAAATGAAAATCTTACATACAGCACCTTTAAGTTAACTTTATTATTTAAACTTATGTTCAAGTATACTTTCAAAATCAGAGTGTCTATTTATACCAAGTGCAAACAGCCAGCCTTGTTAATAGGGGCTATTTACACCAATTCCACCCACCATTGTCTCATTAAGCCATGCAAAAATACAAAAGAAATCCATCTAATTATAGAAGCAGGGGTGTGGAAAGTAAGGTGGGTGACGTTAGTTTTTGCTGTTACCGACCTGACTTCGAATCTGCCTTTTTCTAAACCAATTTGTTTCCCTTTTCCTATCGCATATTAGCTTAGAGAGCCATTTATTTTAAATACAAATGAAGTAAATATTCGAAAGTGGAAATAGTCTCAAAGTCTCAAGTGGGTATTTAAGTGGGAATAAAGTGCTGAACAGGTATAATTAAAATTGGATGTGGTGTCGTTGCATTGATTAAATAGTCTGGCACATTGACTGTGATGCATGTAGCTCATATTACCATGCTCAAAACCATGGCACCCTTCCTGGACCTTCGAGTACATCTTTACTGATTAGCAGGTTCAATATGGTTAAGGGTAGGGCTAGGTGTAGGGGAGGGTTTTAGGGATAAGGACAAGTTTACAAGACACTTTACAATAAGGTTCATTAGTTAACATTAGTTAAGTACATTAGTTAACATGAACTAATAATGAACTGCATTTATACAGCATTTATTAATCTTTGTTAATGTTAATTTCAATATTTACTAATACATTATTAAAATCTTGTTAACATTAGTCAATGCACAGTGAACTAACATGAACAAACAATGAACAACTGTAAATTATTATTAACAAACGTTAACGAAGATTAGTAAATACAGTAACAAATTTATTGCTCATGGTTAGTTCATGTTAGTTGATTCATTAACTAATGTTTAACTAATGAACCTTATTGTAAAGTGTTACTGGACAAATAATGTCCCAACAAGGCAACATCCATTTATGATTTAAAAAATTATAATCATATTGTTATAAAATATAATGCAATGATAGTATTATTGCATAGTGTTCAATAATATACTACTATATACTAAGGTACAAAAAGTATCTGCCGCTATTATTATAAATAACATTCAACAATTCCACTGAAATTACCCAGAACAATTTATCCCATGAACTTTTTTTCCCAGAAACGTTTTTCCCCTCAGACCCGTTGATGTCTGCGTTTCCATCGTGGTCTAAAGTACCGTGAAGATTTGGCAAATTAGTCTGGTGACATAGGACTACGCGTGACTTTCCAGTTTCCACTGTTTTACTCCTCTGCATATAAGCTTAATAAAGCCTGAACCTCATTGTCGGTCCATATTTCATACTTTTAAACTCCACTGTTGATTCAAATAGCAAACAGCTCTTACTGCATGCACCGCAACAGACTTTTAAATATGGTAGTTGAAATAAAATGCTGCATGGAGTAAACCAATCAAAATGCTCCATGAACTCAACCAATCAACATGCTCAGCGCCCATGTCCCACCCCTGAAAGTTCCTGAACTTTGAAAAAGTACTACCTCGCAAGCAGGGACTTTCTGAGGGGGGGATTTTTACCCAGAACTTAATTTAGACCTTGGTTCCTGCTGTCGAAATATACCACCCCAAAGTCCCTAGTTCCTGGGGAAGTTCTTGCGGTGGAAATATGGCTTATTTTAACAGTAAAACAGGGCACAAATAATTAAAATAGAACAAACTCAAATGTATAATTAATATATATATATATATATATATATATACACACACACACATATATATATATTATAATATAGTCTAAATGGACTTGACTAATGCAGTATTCTGTTTTCTGAGCCTATGTGACTAAGACAGATAATTCAAATGATCTAGAATATGGCAGTGGGTCTGGTCTTCAATCAGCCAAATAGGTCTCTATTGGTCTCACTCCATCAGCATTAAATTTAAGAACCTATCCCAGCAACTCGGGCTATAAGCAGGGAAAAATCCTGGATGGATCCAGGATCCAAATCCTGTTTGTTCCCTCCTGCAATTTATAGTAACAAATGAGCAGCTCCTGGTAGTTTCTTCACAATGAAGCTTTGTAACGTTTTCCAGAAACTTCTGTTCCTCAGTGGCAGAACAAGCTTCAAAACTCCACCCGAAGTTGTCATTCAACTTTCAAGAAACAGCTTTCAAGACCACCTCTTCTGCAAACACTGCTAATACACAATAAGACATTGTGTGGTATTGTGCATATTTTGATTAATTCCCGCAAGTTTCCCGCATATAATGCAGGAAATTCCCGCACACATTTATTCACTAGCTATAACTTGTGCATGGGCTGAATGAGGAAATTAATCACAGATGATCAGAACAGTAATTTGATCAGTAATTCATTCTTTCAGATGTAATTTCACAAATAGCATTACATAATCACATCACGTCTTTAAAAGCGAGCAGCACACTGTGATACAGGACCTTCGCTCGCGTTTCGGGACAACTTTCACTTGCCCATTGGGGCCAGAGTTGCATCACTACTAAAGTTTATCATTTGCACAACTTCCCATTTCAATCCATTCAGAATTTGCTTGCTCTCTGAGAGACGGTGAGCTCTTACCCGCCAGTCACGTCAAATTACACTACTGAATAACACATTTCTATGGACAAAATTAATCTAAAAATAGTGGAGGAAATGGAGTGAGCTCCTGCAGGAAAGGTACTTGATCCAAACTGCCCAAAACATGAGAATTCATTATTTTAAGCTCCAAGCTAATGCATTAGCATAATGTATAACATGGCTTGTCCTGTCAGGCGCTTTGACAGATGCGTGTGCTGTGTGTGATATGTTACCTCAGCACAAAACTTTCATTATATATATATATATATATATATATATATATATATATATATATATATATATATATATATATATATATATATATGAAGACTTTCACAAAAGTGGGGGTATTCCCTCATATTTTCCAAAATGAAATTCAAGCTCTGACTTCCTATGTCCAATTAAAGAAGAAGAAGAAAAACACTTAATTCTCTTCTTCTTCTTGTCTTAACTTCTGCTCTAGTTTGTCTACATATCTAGCTTGTACTTAACTTGACATTGTTTACAACATATATTTTTGACAAATAGCTTGTAAACCTCCTCAATAAGGGCTCAGAAAAATATTGAAGGAGAAATAAGAGGGTAAGACAAAAACAAAACAAAACAAAAAACACACACCATAATCTTCTCTGTATGACTCCATCCTCTGTCTCTCTGTATGAGGGCATAAAGGGAATTCATTTCAAATCAGTTGATAAAAGTGAAAAGTATTATTATTATCAGCACCTCTCTCTCAGGGTAATTATTCGAAAAATTGTTATAATTATTTAAACAGAACAGTCACATTACCACAGCAACTGAACCCCAACTAATCAAAAAAAGAAAAAAAGATGTCACCATCATGACAATCCTGATTGCAGGGGCATATGAAGATTGGAGAGCATGGGAGAGGTAATAACTTAATGGTGAACATTACACCACTGCTAACCTGATAACATCAGACTTGAACAAAGAGCATTTTTATAGCTTAATGACTAGAAGGGCATTGAGTCAGAGTGGGAGAGACTAAATAAGAGTTAGATGGGTCTAGCCAATCACACAACTATTTTACAATTGTGCAGTTTCATACAATGTAATTTGTTTGAATAAGTACTGTATGATTTGTATGAAAAAAGAACACTTAAAAATAAGTGAAATTTACAGTAAAAAAGACAGCTGTTGTTGTCAGAACGGAGGTCGGCAACCCGCGGCTCTAGAGCCGCATGCGTCTCTTTAGCGCCCCCCTAGTGGTTCCCTGGAGCTTTTTCAAAAATGTATGAAAATGGAAAAAATATTTTTTTGTTTTCATATGGTTTCTGTAGGAGGACAAACACAAACATTCTTAACGTTTTCCAATGCTGTAAAAATGTGTATGATAAATATTAAATTTCAACATTTCTGTCAACGAACATATGCATCATAGCCATCGACGTCACTTTCCCGCTGAAAGCGCGCTCCCGGCCTCAGCTGGACTGAGTGACAAAAGAACCTGCTGCATGACTAGATTTAATAGGGGAAACTGCGAAAGCACGAGTAAAAACAAAAGAATTACACTAAAGGTTGGACTCGAAAGTGTTTCTTACAACTTGTCAAATAAACCTAATCCATGAATATAGACATGCAGCCTGGAGTCATGTTGCCTGACATTTGTATGTGCCTGATTTGACGCCGGGGAAATACATAAAGCAAAACTGCCTGTGAATCATGGGCGTCGGAACCATTGTATGTGGGTGGGACAAGACCCACCCACTTTTTAAGACCAATGATATTGGACCCACTTACTTTTACCGTCTCTAATTCAGCATTTGTCTAATCCCCCTCAGGTGATGCTACTCCACAAACCACCAACAGAGCATAAAAAATACCAAAAATAAAAATATTTTTAAAAACATTGCCAAGTAAAACGCTGCATTTATATAGAACTGTCTCTTTACGACCACAACAAACAGGACACTTTTCAGACCAGACGCGCATTCCGACTTCGCCTCAGCGCCAGGCGCAAGTCAAACGAGCGCGGAAAAGGTAGCTTCAACAGTGAACTGCGGTCAGATTAGATGTTGTCAGGCTATGTCAGTAAAACTCCAATCAGCCGTTAGGGCTATAGCCTACTGTGCTCGAAGCGTGAACCCAAGAATTGTTCGAGCAAATGCGCCGTCGCGCACTGCATTACTTTATTATAGCTCAACTAAAGCGCAAAAGAAACAACGGGCCTGCACCGTAGTTATTCTGTTGTAAATGAAGTCATGAAATTACCAATCATGCGATTAAAGCTGCCTCAAAACTGTGCATGCATGTATGTATTTGTTGACATGGTTTTAAAGCTATTGTTATCCAATTTGTTGGCCTTAAAACGTATTAAAATGCATATATGTACACCAAGGAAATCAAAATTTTCTCGGGGGAGTATGCCCCCGAACCCCCATAGCACAAACGGGATTCAATGGAAAGGTTTGTGTCACGTTGTTCCATTCAAAAAAAATTATGCAGAATATAAGATGGAAAATATTTTATAGATGACTTGTCAACATAATATATAACAATACAATATATATATAGGGAATGATTTTACCTCAAAATCCAACAATTTGACACAAAATGATAACTGCAAATCCATGTTTCTCTGCTGGAGTCCAGCTGTTTCTGTAAATTGCAACGATCCATTTGCTTCTTTTTTTCTGTTGCTTTCAGCAGTTTTTAAATATATAACTTACCTCGGGAATACCTCATGTATTTGTAGCCTACTTAGCCATTTTGAGAGTAGCCTAGGCTAATACACTTACATCCTGTGTTTTCTTCATATAAGGCTTATATAAGGCTTTTATTTTTTTGCGGCTCCAGACAGATTTGTTTTTTTGGTCCAATTTGGCTCTTTGAACATTTTGGGTTGCCGACCCCTGTGTCAGAACTTTACCATAAACTTTAAAAGTTTTACAAATTGACCTTACATTTACAATAAAAACTGTATATTTCATTAATTGAAATAATATTAATATTCCACATTACTTAAAATCACTTTTTTACCTTTATAATATACTGACAACCATCTTAAAGCACAGGTGGTAAAGTGAAAGCCACATGATGAATCAAAGTTCTGTCATGACAACTCGTGTTGGTAATAGATGTGACAATGTTGATATGTTTGGACTTGGCAAAATAGATCTGTTACACTGCTGCTATTTTTGCTGCTGCAGAGTAAGTATGAGACTTGCTACTGCCAAAACATACATGACACACTGCTGTGAGCAAGTAAGACATGCTGCTGCTGTACAAAATAGCATACATGAATTACATGAATTAGAGGATCTGTGGTGTGGAGGGTTTCTAAAAGCATGCTGCAACTGCTACAGAAAATTCTGACTAGTTTTTGAAGGTTAAGCAGTAAGTTCATTGGCTACTGATACAGCAGGAAAGAATGAGCTGTGCCCTATAGAGAATAATGTGATTGCAAGCAAATAACCTGTCAGCCTGCGCCATCTAGAGTTTAATGACAGAACTTTGTATTTTATAAAAACTAGATTTTCGACCATCTGGGGTAAATACTTTTATATAGAAGGTGCACTGTCATAAACACAAAACACCATCATGGTAACACACGTAACTATTATAATAATGAAATTACTAAGAAGACACATAATTATTTCAGTGACGTTTTTCACCCTATAGAGTAAAGGGAACCATTAACCAAGGTTTGTACTGTCGCAATTGTACAGTCTTGTACTGTTAAAATTAAAGGTGCTGAAGTCCATGAGCTAAATGGAGGTAGCACAGTAGATTGAGGACTGAAACTGAAGAAAGAAAAGAGAGAGAGGTGTGACAGAGAGAACGAGCTGCTAGTGCTGTGCGTAATCTTGCTCTTCCAGCTGGTCCCCATTAGCCAGGCTGGAGCCTGCAGACCCTTAGGGAGAGAGAGTCACGGCCAGACCACGTCACTCCTAATGCCAATGATGCTCTGCAGGGCACCAGTGCCGGGGTAACTTACTGACAAATTTTAGTGACAAGGGAAAAGTAAACAAATTACATTAATATACCAAAGTCTTCAAAGCATGTAGAACTGCACTTAAGAGATTCATACATACCAACTTGAGAAATTATTTTAAAGGTGCCCAAGAACGTTCTTTCACAAGATGTAATATAAGTCTAAGGTGTCTCCTGAATGTGTCTGTGAAGTTTCAGCTCAAAATACCCCATAGATTTTTTTTAAATTAATTTTTTTAACTGCCTATTTTGGGGCACCATTAACAATGCACTGATTTACACTCGGCGCCGCCCCTTTAAGACGCGTGCTTCCTGCCACACGAGGTGTCGACTATATTACAGCGCATTTACAAAGTTCACACAGCTAATATAACCCTCAAATGGATCTTTACAAGATGTTCGTCATGCATGCTGCATGCTTCAAATTATGTGAGTAAAGAATTTATTTGGATGTTAAAAGTTTTATTCTGAGTGAATCTGAGGCTGTCCTCCATGGCTAACGGCTATTGCTACACTGTTGGAGAGATTTGTAAAGAATGAAGTTGTGTTTATGCATTATACAGACTGCAAGTGTTTAAAAAATGAAAATAGCGACAGCTCTTGTCTCCGTGAATACAGTAAGAAACGATGGTAACTTTATCCTCATTTAACAGTACATTAGCAACATGCTAATGAAACTTTTAGAAAGACAATTTACAAATATCACTAAAAATATCATGCTATCATGGATTATGTCAATTATTATTGCTCCTTCTGCCATTTTTCGCTGTTGTTCTTGCTTACCTAGTCTGATGATTCGGCTGTGCACAGCTCCAGACGCTAACTGGCTGCCCTTGTCTAATGCTATAATGTTGGGAACATGGGCTGGCATTATGCAAATATTGGGGCGTACACCCCTAATGTTACGTAACAGTCGGTGTTATGTTGAGATTTGACTGTTCTCGGAGGTCGTTTAAACAAATGAGATTAATATAAGAAGGAGGAAACAATGGAGTTTGAGACTCACTGTATGTCATTTCCATGTACTGAACTCTTGTTATTCAACTATGCCAAGGTAAATTCAATTTTTGAATGTAGGGCACCTTTAATATTGCTGTTCATGGTTTTCCTGTTGTGTCTCTGCTATTGTACAGTATTGTTCATGTAGCAAGCTGTCTGGAGTTGTGAACTGTTCATACGTGGGTTTGATCCTGGCGTCTCACTTGGAACAACTCGATTATGGTTGGGAGAGTTTTTGATGAGAGGTCTGTCAGAGGTCTGTTACCCACCGATTAAAAAGGGCAGAGGGTTGTCAGAATAAACAGCTGCCTGATTTTTTTCTTAGACTCTTGATCACATAATCCTCACCCAAAATAAGAGCAGCTGCCTGATTGGAACCTAATGGAACCTAATGGAATTAATTAGGATGCAATTCATGGAGTAGCTTTACATTTTTAATGTATGTGTATTTCTCATAGAAAGGATATGTCTGTGAAAAATGTGTTAATGAGAAAAAATGTGTGATACTTCATTAAGAATAAAAATGAAGTTATAAATTAAGTATATAGATAATTATTTTGGGTGATTTTTTTTTTTTTTTTTTTTTTTTTCCATTAAAAAATTGCAATGAATTCTGGAATTGCCTTCTTCAGGAAGGATACATGTGATGTTGCCTTAGGAATTGCAACAGTGGAATGCCTAAAGTGAAAGAATGTAAATTAAGAAGAACCAAGATGAGGTATAGTAACACTGACTATAGACAAGGGCAGATACTGAGAGAAATGGCTACCGAAAGTGAGCTGGATCTGTCCATACTGTAGTCTAGGAGATATAGAAATACAACACTTCCTCGCCCCATTTTAATTATGTGGAAATTCTACCCAAAATTTGAAATAATTTGCCCTTACTTTATATAAATAAAGTTTATTAAATAAATAAATAATACACACTTAAATATTAGGTGCAGAAAGAGATTGTCTCTTGCTAACAGCACAATACATCTATGCCTGTCACAAAAAGAGGGAGGAATTGACCAATCATTAATGTTCTTCTCTCACACACACACACACACACACACACACACACACACACACACACACACACACACACACACACACACACACACACACACACACACACAAACACACACATAATTACATACTGTACAAACTGTATATTCTATCCCCTAACCCTACCACTAAACGCAAAAACACCATCATTTAGTATGATTTATAAGCTGGGGACCTCATGGGGAAATCTATCCTTGTGGGGATTTTGTATTTCCCATAATGTAGGGAATACCTGAAACATGTTTGAAAAGTTAAAGAGAGCATTCCTGTCAGACTGCAGCATACCTCTACCACAGCTCCTTTTTTTTGTTTTGTTTTTTTGGTCTGTATGTCAGAATAAATAGCTACAAAACTGATGTGTGGGGGGAAGGGTGTGTAGCCCCCCCTGCTGTACCTTTTAACTGTGTAATAAAAGATGCTGTTGGCAAGGAAACCAGCATCTGTGACCCACAAAGAGAGTGTGTGTAAATGTGTGTGTGGAGTATGTGTGTGAAGGCAGGGGAGATACAGGGCACATGCCAAGAGGATGAGGAAGACATGCTTTTTAAAATTCCCACTAGGAATAATACAAGGAAAGCTACTTAACAGAACTCAAAGAGGAGAGAATCATGAACTGGCTAGGTTGTCAGCTGTCTGGTGGCTCTGCCTCATACAGAATATAAAGACTGGGTCTTAAATAGGTACAAAACAGGATAATGAATTTCCATCAATTACCACTACTGCTGTGAGCTAAGCATACCTTTCCTGACTTGAAGTTACATGAGTTTTATAAGCCTGGAAATCACAATTTTATGATTGTCTCAATACTGTATTTAAATTCTTTATTTTTCTTTCTTTCTTTCTTTCTTTCTTTCTTTCTTTTCTTTCTTTCTTTCTTTCTTTCTTTCTTTCTTTCTTTCTTTCTTTCTTTCTTTCTTTCTTTCTTTCTTTCTTTCTTTCTTTCTTCTGGTCTCTATAAAGGCTGATCTGAAGAGCCGATCAGATGACACAAATCTCGAGAGACAATTTTTGTATGCACAGCTAAAATTGCTTCACTACATTCAATGGGCTGGCAGTTCTACCAGGTGTCTGAAAAGACAATACATTTTCAATGTCATTGCAGAGACACTGCAACAACAGCAACCCAACAGCAAAAAAACAGGGCTGTGCGATTTTAGGGCATTTTTTTTTCTGTCATAGCAATGCGCTTTCATCTAAAATTTTGGGGTCTCTACAATTTATGGTCTCTGATGCCCATACACTTAGGGCCCTATTTTAATGATCTAAGCACGTGGTCTAAAGTGCATGGCGCAAGTGCACTTAGGGCATATCCGAATCCACTTTTGGTAGTTTAGCGATTGGAAAATGGTCGGCATGCCCGGCGCATGGTTTAAAAGGCTTGTCCCTATTCTCTTAATGTAATGGGTGTGTTTTGGGCATAACGTGCAATAAACCAATCACAGTCTCATTTCCCTTTCCCTTTAAAAGTCAGTTGCGTTCACGCCATGACGGATTCGTTATTTACATGGCGGAATTTGCAAGCGGAAAAAACGAACGCTTCTCTAGTGAGGAAACGGATCTGCTTGTGCATGAGGTTAAATCACGCAAGCAGACAAGACATTTTTATCATTATGCACATAATAATAATCTTATACATTGTAGTCCTTTTATTTTTTATATTTGGCATGTTTGTGTGCTGCTGCACATCCCTGTGTGTACAATAAGCAAAGTGTACATGCGTTGTGCACCCGCCTATAGGCACATATTACTAACGCGCTCTTTAAATTGACTTTAGACCAGGGCCCGTATGTATAAAGCCGCTCAGAGTAAAATTTTAGTCTTAAGTGTGTCAAAATTCTAAGAATGATGTAATTTTACTCTTATTCTTAGACTTAAGAATAAGTGTGATTCATAAAGGTTCCTAAGTGTCAAGAGGTCTCAGCTCCTAAATTGTTTAAGAGAGCTGGAGAGGTGTCTTAACCTAGTTAAGAGTAACAAGATGGCAGCAAAGAAGAGGAGACACAAGCTTTCCAATGAAAATATGATGTATTGGAGTTATATGATGACATGGAGTTTGATTGTCTTGAACTTGATTGTCAATTCTTTTTGTAACTGACCTAATAAATGTAAATTAAAATAAATGTAATAAACATTATTTAAACAATAATTAATATATGTTTAATGCATTTTAATACATTTAAAGGTGCTGTATGCGATTTCTAAAATTTGTTGTTGAACACTGTTGATATTTAAAATCAAACCAAACAAACCCACCCCTTTCTTCATTGCACCACCTCCAAAACTCACACTCCAATCCTAACCACACTGCTCCGAGTCGGTCTCGAACCTCGGCCCAATCGCTGCTGTCAAGCGAGGTGAATGCACTATCAATAACATTAAACACCTCATTCTCTAGCGGGCGTCAGTGTGCTGTAGTTTACCTGCAAAACTCTCACTATCTAGCTACACACGCAATACGAGAGTGGGTGGCTGTGTATCACAGCTGACACAAAACAAAATTCTTCACGAAAAATAAAGCACAGATGATAAACAAACAACAAGGAAGCACAAAAAAAATCATCATGCAGTACACAAGAGTAAATACAAACAAGACTTTCTTGTTAATCGCAAACAATTTTGCTTAAACCATCAAAATATAAGGAAAATATTTTTATTTTTATATTATATAAATGTTTTAAAATATGACATTGACTACAACGTAATCAGTTTTTAGTATTTAATTCAAATATTTAAAAAAAAAAATGTGTTAAAAGATGTAAGCATATTGTGTAGCTGTGTTTGGAGTCAATTGTTTCATGTGTGATAGTGAAATGAAATTTCAAATTATTTCAAATTATTTTTGGCCAGGCTATCATACAAAGAAATTATGAACACATGCAAAAACAAGAGAGAACCAATTAAGGTTGAAGATGTCAGTTTTCGTATGGCTGGACATCACATTTGGCCACTACTCTTTAGCAGTTCATTGACTTTCCAACTGACCATCAAACTGTGTGGCAAAAGAAAGCCACTTTTATGTTGACTGTGGGCCTTTCTGGAGTTGTTGGAGCCGTTGATGAACTCATGACACATCATTGCTCCAACTGTGAATGAGGAGACATATATAAAATGAAAAAGATTCCACACCATCAATACTAATTTGTGATAAATTTTGCACAGTGCAAAGCTATTGCTTTTAAATCAATTTAAATATTAAAACGTTTGTGGGTTTTTTATTATTATTTTTTTTTTATAATAACACTAAATGATTGGTATTGTGCTGCTGTGACTTCACCCTTCCAGGCTCGCTATTGGCTGAATCAGAGGTTAAGGGCAGCCATTTTGAGTTGACATCATTGTAGTCCTTAGTTCACAACACTTAAGTCAGCACTTAAGAATCCGTCTTACACTTTACTAAAAGTTGCTTTTAGCTTCTTTATAAAAGTCTCCTACTCTTAGAAAACTCCTCTTTACTAATAATTTTTTGACACTTAAAGGGGTACTTCACCCCTGGAAAGATGAATGTGTATTTAAAATTGGTCATTTATGTAGTAGAAATGTGAAATTATTTTTGAATTTGGAGCTTTCTAGACTGAGAAAAGGCAGAAAATGTATTTTTGACTAATGTGGATGAAAGACAACAACTCCCAGAATGCACTTGTTTTGCTGCCCTTGCGAGGCCACGCCCAAACCACGCCTATCGGTTACAGGCGGCATTACCATGAAAATTCAAACAAATAAATCGTGAGTTAGTTCATACATTTACAGCGAAATGGTGCTAAATTGCTTTGTACCTGGATGTACACCCAAAACCAGGAAAGGACAAGTAAGTTTCCATCATTTTCCGATTAAGTAAAAAATTTGGAGCGATGTAAACAGTGGCTGCGGGCCATCAAACACCCCAAAGTTTGGAGATACACCGTTATAGAAAACCTAAAAAAACGCAGAATATGTAGTCTCCATTTCAAGCACGAGGACTACGAACCAAATATCTTTGCAATGAAGAGAACCATTCTGAAGGACACCGCGATTCCATCTATATTCACTTTCCCAGAGGACGAACAGCCTGGGCATCTGGCACTAAGCGTATTCGCCTAGAGGTAAGACTCGCTGATACTAGACTGATAACACAGTAGCCTATATGTAGTGTTGTAGGTAGCAGTAAAACTGCAAACTTAGCAAAGTAACGTTAGATAGACAATTACATATAAGTTGCATATAATGACTGTTATCAAAGTAAAGCCTCTTTTCTGTAAAACTGAGTTTATTTATTTATGCTAACGTTACCACAAAAGCCTGTTGCTGTATTGGTTGAGATGATTGCAGAGACCGATAAATTTGTGAGATGAACCACTGATGTAGTGCAGACAAAATAAAGTTAATTACTGTAAGCTTAAAAATATAATTGACACCCACTTTTGATTAAATCTTTGATCTATGTCCGTGAGTAACCTCAAACGCGCATATGTATGGGGGTGGTGAAAAAAATGTGGAACTACCTGCTATTACTGGCTGTAGTTTTAAGCCTCTGGCCAAAAAAGCCTCCGATGACACAAAATGACGATTTTTGCGTCATCTGAGGCTTTTTTACAGAATAAAAATGCATAAATCTCTCATCTCGGGCTGATATGAAGGGGGAAAGCACGCTAATTCGAAAATACTAGTGGTATTCTACTAATACAAAGCTTAATGCTAAATCCTGAAGTAACCCTTTAAGTCAAAACTTACGACTGTTCTTAAGAGCATTTCTGAGATGTTTTATACATACAGGCCCAGGTTTCAATTGGTCAATGGCGCAGTCCATTTCAGTTGCCTCAAAATAGCAACACGCCAACAATGCACCTGAACATACCTCGTTTTCAGACCAGCACGCCCATGGGCATGCAAATGCATTTGTTGTAGGAATAGAGCAGGACGTTAAAATGATAACTGCGTCGGGCTGAAACTAGCAGAAAAACTGCCGCATTGTGCTAGGTGTATGATAGGGCCCTTAGTGTTTTAAAAAAGGTTATGGGTCCTAATAATCAAATTCTGAGAACTCTACCATAAGGCATGTTCGTCTCTAAAAATAAAGACAAATGGAGAGACAAACAAGAGAGACAGACACAGAGAGAGATGGATAGATCCATCATTCTAAAGAAAGGCTTAATCTGTCCAGTCAGCAATATGATAACGATGTATGGTTAGACATTTCTCAATGATTATACACAACTTCACTACTTAAACTACAATCTCTCTCTTTGCCAAAACAAATTACTGTTGGCTGCAGAGTAAAAAACCACAAAATTCTCCAGAAATTATACAAACTTTGAAAAAAATCAACCCCTTTCCCCAAATTGCTGTGGCTCCTTTGGAAGCACCCCCACTGAGCAATTCTTTCATCTTCACTTGCTTAAAACACCTCCATAAAATCACATGCCAACTCACAGTGAAAGAAAACAAGGCCAATTGAAATGTTCTCACTCATATCCAGCATCACTGACTGGAGTTTGTTACCATAGATGGCCGAGATCCAATCAACATATGGCAATAAGTAGATTGAGTCCAAACATGGTCCCTTTAGAAGCCACTGAGCTTCCACAAAGCAGACGTGTGGCTCAATAGTTCTGCTTACACAGTTTGTATCAAATACAGAAACACACAGCCCTGGAGAAACTAATAACACTGGAGTTTGGCCCAAGCCACTGTCTCCAGCTTAATTCCTCTATCCTCCGGCCATGGCGTACCCCAATCCGCACACTCTTTCCCTCTCCTCTTCAGTTAACTGTATTCCATAACTCTGCTTCAGATGAGCTGTGGAAAAAGAGGGCCGTCATTTGGCATTCTACCAGCCGAGGCACTGCCAAGAGACTCAAAGAGTACCCACAACTCCAGCAGAATTTTTATCACACACATGTGCAGAGAAACGTTTGCAGAGAAAAGTACTAATCTCTTGCAAACCTACAAAAAAATTATTTTCACATAATCATGTAAACTCAGCTTTAAATATTGATGTAAACCTCATGTAAACTTGTCTTTAGATAGTTTATTACTTCACAACTACAATTAGACAATCTCTCCTATCGTTATTTTTTTCTTTTTTCCTTAAATTCCTATTAATCAATGTTCAAGACATGGTTATGGCCTTAATTTGAACTCTGTAATTATAATGATGTTTTATTAACAAAGTTCGGGAGGAGCAACGTTCAAATGATCTACCCAATCAGCAAGAGGAGAAACTCTAAAAAACTCTAAAACTCAAGACTGAGATTCATTTATCTAAAGACTAAAGCCGAAAGTATACTTTGTTTTTTTTATGCATAAAGTTGTACGCATTGCCTTTCAAAATATACTCCATGCTTTGATGTGTATGCCTACACAGGTGGTCGACGCATGCACATTTGGCTGGTTGCAATAGTCAGTGTTACCGGTGTTACACTGTGTTCAGCCAAACACCGATTACATTACTTGCCTACCGCAACACTGTCCCTGTCGTTTTGCTTTTTTATAAAAACAAAAAAATGAGTTCAGACAACAGACGCTACAATTATAAACTGAAAGCGTCTTCTTTGTTCTAGACAGCATGAACTGCAAATTTACAGCGCAGTACAGGAGGAGTCAGTGCCGTCACGTGACAAGAGTAAGGAGAGATGACTGACAAGACGATGGCGGAGGATTAGGTGCGCAACAGATCCTGAACGCCACTGAAAAATATTTTATCTTGTAAAATATGTGGTCAGTACTGCCGCTCCCTATACACAGAGTATGCATGATCACGAATTTGAAAGTGATTCAATACCCTGCATATTGATAGCAGATATACAATCCCCCATCCCACCTTTCACATAGCCATCCATTGTTGTTGTAGCTTGCCTGCACATGTGTGACCTGATCGGTACATCAGGGCACATCAGTATATTTTTTGTTACAGTATGCTCGTACTGTGCTGATGACAAAATCTGCATCACATGCACTGTACGCAGACCTTAGTGTGTGTAAAAAGTGAAGTATACTTTGAGAACTTATCATGAATATAAACACATTACAAGGGAAAAAGAAACACCACCCCTGTTGAAAAATCCAGTATAAACCAGCATGAATTCCATGCTGGTCCAGGCTGGTTTATGCTGATAGAGCTGGTAGTGCTGATCTAGCTGGTTCATCAGAGAAAACCAGCAACCAGCATGCCATGCAGGTCCTATCATGCAAAACATTATTTCTGAAGCTCATCAGAAATGCTGGATTTTTCAGCAGGGATTGCTGCAATGAATGTTGCTCTGGAGCAGGTTAGCCATGTAATGTAAGTTCCCAGGATGAACACCCTTAAAAACAAAAACTGAACTCAAACCTGGGTAGCCACTGAAGCTTTGTGCAACAGGCCACTGTACATATTTTCTATCATTAGTGCTGTGCTAATATTTCACATATTGAAGCTCTAAAGTAAAGCACCTCTCAGTAACAACTTGATCGAGTTTGTGTTGTTTATGAGTGGGTTCTTCCATTTCAGTGGTCTTAAATAAACATTAAAAATAATTTTACACCCACTCTCATGCTGACTGTTGATTATGATGGCTGCCTCTGTAGTTTAATATTACTTTGAGCAATGCAACATAGCAGTGATAACACGCACACATACACAGAGAGATAGGCAATATTTTAATTAAATGTATTTAAAATACATATTAATTACTTTTGAGTATTTTGTAATTTGTATTTTGCTTAGCAACAACAACAGCAACAACAAAAAAAAAAACAATCAAATGTAATTTGTTATTAAATTGAGAGACTATTTTAATACTATTTTGTATTTCAAATACTTCAAATACTTATTCAAATTTAATTTTATTCTCACATACAATAACTTTCATCACCAGGCTTAAAGATAGGGTAGGTTATTTTTGGACAGGCTAGCAATACCGAGCTAGTTTTGTAAGCATAAAATACCACCCTCCCTACAGGGCCTCTCCAAAGCCACGCCTCCTCCAAAACACATGAACGCGCACAGCAGGGAGCTAAAGCATCACAAGAAATGGCAATAAACTACCTCATCTCTCAAAGCACATAACATTACAATAATAATGAATGTAAAAAAAAATTAAGAGCACTGACCTCCATCACCTAACTGCTTCAGAATTATTTTGGCATTAATAGTTTTCCCACTGAAACACATACATTCAAATCACAAACTGCAGGCAGGACATTGTATCATTGCGTTCGGACAGAAGGATGTTAAGAGACTTTCAACCAGCATAACAAAAAATTGTTTCTGGAACACCAACCCTAATAACAGGACTACCAGATAGACTTTTGGCTAGATGCACGCAATTCACGTAACAAATTCTGTTGGATCGATTCCAGTACGCTCATTGTGAACAAGGTCAGAAGCAAGTAAAGAAGCTGCTTTTGTGGTCAATCAAACTGCTTTAAGGTAAAGTATCTAGTAAAATACACAGATATATTATTCAATGAATGTCATATAGGACAGAAGATTAGTGCAAATAGCTAGAACTTGTGAAATGACTTTCTTACTAAAGAGAGACGTGCGCTGTCTAGTGATGCACGGATCGCAGTTATATCCGCGGGAGCTGTGCAATGGGTCAAGGTAATAAAAATAACATTGTGATTAATTGAAGGTAAAAACACAGTTGGTCGTTTCTTAAATTAATGTAACCGTTTGGTTGAAAACTAGATGTGTGAAAGTATATTTAGTCTGTCCGTTTATTCTTAAAGTGACAGCAGTCTAATAAACTTGCTGCTGTCTGTCTGTTAAACAAGCAACAAAAGAAAAAAAAAGAAAATCACTCACTGCTCCTGACTGAATAACTTTAGTATCTTTATAAGGATCATCAATAAATATTTAATTAATACAGTGAGGACTATGCAGTGTTTTTACATTTGATTATTCAATTTCTCTATTATTTCTTACTTGCTACTGTTAAATAGTGCCTTTCAAATGCTTTGCATATTACATAGCAACTGAGAGCAACTCTCTCTTACATGTATATAACTCCTGTTACTCTCACATTTTAAATAATCGTGTATAAATTTTGTTTGTATTTTTGTATTTTCAAATTACAAATGACTCACAGCAGTATTTTGTATTTTATTTAAATACATTTAATGAATATTTGTAATTTGTAATTACATACTTTTTGATACAGTTGTGCACACACGCATACATGCACTATAATCTAACCCTAAAAGAAAATTCTGCAAAACAAAAAATTACTATTATTTTTTTATAACATTTTCGCAAATGTTTTGTCGTATTTAACTTACTTCTGGGTACAAATTTGGGGGTCATATGATGCTTTTTAATGTTTTCCTTTTACTTTGATGTGTAATATATCTGTTTGTGCATATAAGATCTGCAAAATTATAAAGCTCATATTCCCCCACTAAGGGATATTCTATCTAAAGACCCCGATCTACTCATGATGAAGCTCTTTTTCGCTCTTCGCTTTGAGGTAAAAAGAAGTTCAAAATACCTGAGCAGTGGTATACTGTTGCCACCCACACTTATTAGTAGGGCAACAACTAATGGTTATTTTGATAATTGATTAGTTGGCTGATTATTTCTTTGATTAATCAATTAATCTGCTAAAAAAAGTCCAATATTCTTTTTTTTATTTCATTGACAAAACACACTAATCCACATCCTGCCCAATGCTGTTCAATCAAGCGTGCCAACTGAATGCTATGAAAACATATAGTATAGTGAATATAACTATATCTATGCTATATGTAAAAGGGCTATAAAGTAAAAAGACTAAAAAAAAAGTAAATCCCTATATTAAAAATGAAGATAATAATAAAGATAATAAAGAAAAACAAAAACAAACTCAGTGTTTACAGATAAGAGGTATGTTCTGCAGGAACACACACATTCACTTAGTAACCTATTGCTGTCATTCTTTATCCTGTAAATGTAAGAAACATCTTATATGTTCAATTGCATGTCCTTTACACATTACCATTCTTATAAAATACTCTAATTACATGTTGACTTTTAAACCTAAATTTAACGTCCAACAACAGATATTTTAGAAAAAAGTATATTTTTTCTCTGATTTTGTTTGAAATGATGCAACACCAGTTCGATCTTTGATTTAGCTTGAAGTATATCAGGGCCTTCACAGAGAAAACTGCTCCAAAACTGACTAAAATGCAGTGTTGGGGAAGCTACCCTAAAACTGTAGTTTGACAAAATACAATCTACTCTTAAGTTTTAGTTAAGATACAGTCAAGCTACCCTTCTGAAAGAGTAGTTGGCTGCACTACAAGTTACTATCAAAAACTACCTAGCTACCGTCATGAATTCAACCTCACCTGAGTATTGACCTTTCACCTGCACCTCATTACCTGGACTATTTCAGCTGCACACACACTTTCATTACAAAGTCTTGTTTTGCCCCAGCAGACATTACTGAGCGTTCATTGTTTTGCTTTGCCAGTGTTTTGACCTCAGACTTTTTTCCCTGTTTTGATTTTTGCTGCCTGCTTCGACTCTGTGCCTGTGTTTTTTACTACAACTTTGTCTGGCCTTGGATGTTATGATTGCTGGTGATTCACCACTGCCTGTTTGTACTGCTGCATTTTCTTTTAAAAAATAAAGCCGCACATGGATCCTAACTCAGCTGACGACTCCTTACAGCTACACTGAAACTACTTTTTTTCTTTTTTTACAATGGCATTGTATATTACAAATATGAATAATTGTTAATGAAGAATGTTTTAAGTAATTAAGATTTGGGGTTTAAAACAACATAATGCAATACAATTATGATTTCAAAGAGTAGCCTATTATTTTATTTTGTAAAAGATACACACAATACTCAATGGACTGTCAAAGTGCCATCGGGTCATCATTTTAATTAAGGGCATTTGATATAAAGTGTGATAAAGTAATGAATCAATTTAAAAAAAAGGCTATAAATCACCTGTATGTGCTTTAAATCTTTGATGCAGACAACATTTGAATCTTTTGTTTGCATAAATACAAGTGGATTTATGTGAAATAATCAACCGACTCCTGTACATCCTTTACATAAATCATCAGACGATTTCTTCTCAATGAACTTTAAAGTCGCAAGATGCATGATAAAACAATAGATGGTGGTAATGCACAATTTTAGTTTGTGATCTAATAAGAATAAGATGTTGCGCTGCTTCAATGCATCACAAGCGCGTCAAAACACAAAACACAGGTACTCCCCAACACAGCTAAAATGGCTCAAATGAAGTCCAGATATTTCTTCCCGGAATGAGACAATGTTGCATACTAGCATAATGCCCAAACAAAGGCATATGATTATGGTTGGGCCATTACTTTTCCGACACGCGCTTGAGGTTTTTGGCCAATCATAACGCACTGATCATAACGGCCATAATCAGAGCACTCTTCAGAAGGAGGGGCTTTGTAGAAATCAAAGCTTTTCAGACAGACTAGGAACACTGCAATAATGTGCATGAGTATGTGAAAATAAATATATATATATATATATATATATATATATTTTTTTTTTTTTTATATTAAAGCATGTTCGCCTATTCTATTACACCAAATAAACAAAATAATGAACTTTTAAAATAGCATCATATGACCCCTTTAAATAGGCACACACACATAGAAACACTTGAACAAAGTGCATTTGAAATGGCTGCTTTAGTTAAAGTTATCATTCCCAAAATGAAGTGTTTGCCTGCTGCTTACCTGCCAGATTGTTGCTTGTTATAGAATGGCAACCAGTTAAATACAGCACATAACACATGTCAAACATACCTACTAATTTTCCCTACTAATAAAATTCTAGAAGACTGTAAAAGAATTTGGCCAGAGTCTTACCATAGAGTTGGCACTTCCTGTCCGTCATGTGTCTCTCCTTCAGAATGTTTCTACCTGTGGGCCTGTTTAATATTCAGAGACACCTAGATTGTCTTTTCTCTCTTCACTGGGTGTATCCAATGAAAGCAGCAATGTTATGTTCTATATGTTGTTTGTGTCACTATAATATAGTTTGTTTAGAAAACACCATCAGTCTGTGGTCACAGCCAGTACGATCAGATCTGACACAATAGGACAGTTTGTGTGTGTGCTGATTCACAGAATTGTGGTCAAACACATCTTAGACACACACTCATTCTTCCCCCTCCCTCTCTACTTCCTGTGTGAAACTGGCCTCCTCATCTCCTGCAGTATGCTTTCAAACTGCAGCATAAGCTGCAAAGCACATGATCTGTTCCAGAGCCTTTATGCCAGACATCAAACTCCTAAAAGCCACTGTCCACATTTCTGGACCCCTCTGTCTGAGTCATGTGTGTGTGCAAAGTACAGTACATGATCATCAGATGAGGGTTATGACCAGTCATTTGCTTTGTGTTTAAACACACACATACAGCATTGTAACCACACACTTCCGGACGTTTAAACTTGATCAAATGAGACTCTACATAAAGCAAGCTTCCTTGTAATATCTCTTTGGTGCGGTAATAGCGTCATAATCTAAAAATAGCATGTTACTGATCTATCGATTTGCCTTCACTGAAAGGAAAATGTCAAGCACACATTTTGTGCCTAAGCATACAAAGAGAATACTGTCTATTTAAACCTAGAAACAAAGATTTAAGAATTAGAAAAAAAGTAAAGCTAAATGAAGAACTTCATTTTTAAGATTGTTTTTGCATCACTTATCAAATGTAAGTAAGTTGGTGACACTGAGCATGTAAACTTTTTACAAACTGTCATGTTCTTGCTTCGCTTGACGTAGATCATCAGGTTTTGTCCATGCCAACTCTCATTAAAGCAAACGAGGATGTACCAAATGGGCACAGACATTGACAAATTAACATACATTTTCAATTCAGTGTTTAACTTAAATTGTTATGCTCATAACATCCAAAGTGTAAAGAAAAAAAGAAAAAAACACTGCTCCCTTCTTCTTGAAGATTCGCTGCACTTCTTCATTCCACCACTAGATATTTTTGTCGATGAATTTCGTCCCTGGCATTGACCGTCCCTGGATCTGGCTAGTCACATGTCACTGCGTCGAATGGTAGGTCGGGATCCATTGAGCCAGCCTGCTTTAGGTCTAATCTTCTTAATAGCCAGTAGTCAATTTGGGTGGTGCGATCAGGTATGAGTGTTGGCCATGATCAGGTCAAAGGGCATCAAGCAGTCCAAGACTCGGCAGCCTTCTGAGTGCCATACTCCAGCCTGCCATGCTGTTGTTTATATTTGTCCCGTGAGGAACCGACATGTCAAATGGTTAAGACATGCTTTTTTTGGGCATTAAGTAATGGAGCGAATACCAGTTAATTGACTACTGCAAACATTAGTAAATAACATTGCAGGATTTATTTAAATACTCTCCTCCCATAAATTTTGCATCTGAAAGGTAAACTACAAATGCATATGCAACAAGGTCAGCTGCAAAAATAACTGTGTCCACTCCTTTTCACTGTGTGTCTTCAATAATCCTGACCAGTGTTGGGGGTAGCGCATTACAAGTAAAATGAGTTACAGTACATATTCAGATTACTTTATCAAGTAATTAGTAAAGTAATGCATTACATTTTAATTTACACAAAACATATCTTGCTTAGTATCTTACTTGTATCTTGCTAAATAAGTTATGGAAGTTACTTTGTTTCCCCATTAATTTATTGACTGACACCTCTTCTGTCCCTATGTTGAGAGAAATCAGGAGTACGGTGCAGTGGTGTTGTGTAAACATGATGCTTATTGTAGTTCTAGACTAAACGTGAGCATGCATTTACTCATCTCACTTGCACAAAAACATCTAGTTTTCCTCAAAAAAAAAAAAAAAAAAAAAATACAAATTACATAAATATACTTTAATCTCATTTTATTAACAAATGTCTTTGCTGCCCTCTACTGTACAGGCGTGAACTTGCATTTCCTTCAGCCTGAGGCTTATTCATTTCACTTTTGGTGTGAAAAGCAGATTTTTTTTTTTTTTTTCAACAAACAAGCAAGCCCAGGCCAGATGAGAAGTAATGCAATTAGTTATTTTTAGGGAGTAACACAATATTGTAATGCATTACATTTAAAAGAAACTCACCCCAATACTGATCCTGACAGTAGATTTTTAACATCAAAAGAGCGTTTGTGCTAGTGCTAAGTCCACAAAAATATGGTCCAATGTGCCATGTTAAAGGGTTAGTTCACCCAAAAATGAAAATTTTGTCATTAATTACCCACCCTCATCTCGTTCTTCACCTGTAAGACCTTCGTTCATCTTCAGAACACAAATTAAGATATTTTTGATAAAATCCGATGGCTCAGTGAGGCCTGCATTGACAGCAAGTTAATTTACACTTTCAAACACCCAGATGGGTACTAAAGACATTTAAAACAGTACATGTGACTACAGTGGTTCAACCTTAATATTATGAAGCGACGAGAATACTTTTTGTGCGCCAAACTAACCCTTTAATATGAAGGAATTTTCTAGGGGTGGGAGAAAAAAATCTCTTGAATGATTCTGGATCGATTCTGAAATTCTGTGTTTTGAAGCTGTTTATAGCCTATATTTAAAAATCTTAAAATACAATTTAATTTATTTTTTTCAAACTAATAATTATTTAAAAATTACATAGATTAGGTATTAAATTTAAAAAATAAGTTTACGAAACTAATTAATTAATAAGAAAAAAAAGTGGATCTAGATTTAAATAAAACATGCTCTTCATGTATTGTTGAGAGTGGACAAGGGTATAGATGCTCGGGGGCAGATGGTGGCACAATTTCCTGCCGACCCACAGAGGGCAGAATCTCAACCAACTAAATTCCAGAATGTGTCAGACCCAATACTCAAACACAAGTCAATGACAGAACAGATGGACAAAGAAGAGCTGGAGGCAAAAGCAAATGAATAGAGAAAGACAACTAGAGAAAGAGATAGATTATGCATGAATGTGATGAGATGAGAAGAGACAAGAGATATTTCTGTATAAACACATTTGATCAGCTTATCTCTGCTCTGACTGGTTCACCCTTAGGACACTTAAGCAACATAGGAGCCAGAAAAGACTTAAAAACTACAAATACTTGCTCATCAATGCTCATCAAATTGATAAAAATAAGATACAAAATACTGGTGAGAGATATATATTTAAAATACAAGTAATTTGACATTATCTTTAACACAACTGTCCTTAAGTGCAGTGTTTGTCTGAGAAATTAGAGTGTCTGTGTGGAAAAATTGTTAACTCTGCATGTGTCCTCTGTCCTACACATAAACGAGTGAGCATGTGTGATCTAAAACAACATATAATATATATATATAGTCAAACTGATTTTATTGTCAAAATTTAAAATTAGTGATAGTCTAAGGTGAGGGCTATTTTCACTCACTATAACAAGCAGGTATTGTTTGTTACCATGGCAATCACTTCAAGGGTTAGTTGCATACATTATGCCATCTTTACTGTAACCAACAATAATGTTCAGTAATCTCTGCCCTTCTAGGTGTAGATAATGTTACAACTAACAGGTGTAAATCGACTATGTTTAAAATGGTATTGGATCTGAGAGATTGAAGTGGTGTATTTAAATGGGGCTGTACCGATACATTAGCCGATGGTACCTTGTTTTCCTAGTCTTCCAGATCCAAAAGTGTTGTTTTTTTATTTGTTTTTGTTTGTTTTTTGATACTCTTTACTTCATTCCTCCTATAAAGATACATGAGGAAATTTCACCTAAACCCCCAAACTATTTAGTCAATAAACTAAAAAATTCTTTCTAAGCATCTACAATACAAAAACAAATATTTGACTGTCTCTTCTTGACCACTGAACCCACACTCTCCCCAAACTGCTGGATTAAGCATCATGCCTGTTTGTAGCTATTGCCCCATAAATAAGTCTCTTTTTTATAGAATTGCTGTTCGCTTCTCTACTTGAGACTTATAAAGGAACCTCCACTGGTCTTTCAGGGTAAAATTTTATTCAAACTATCATGCCTGACTCATCTGTCATTGATTTTTCAGTGCTTCCTCATAAACAGTTTTAACACGTACATTGTGCAAAACATTTTTAGCCATTTCTCAAGTATTCATGACTCTGAGTTCCCAGAAACCTCTAAGTAAGTCTTCTTGCATATTTTTTTCAAGATCTTAAGCATAAACGATTTTTGATAACATCAGTATGTTATCACTTTCCTGTAATTTCTTAGCAGTGTACTTCCACTAAATGTGCTTCTCTGATGACAATTAGGCATTAAGGTATTAATAACATCAGGAATTTCTGTAAAGCTGCTTTGAAAAAAGGTCTTGTGGTGGTGAACAATTAATTTGGGCAAGTGTCGTGATAATCTTTAATCAAAATCTGAAAAGTTACTTCCGGTCTGAAATGGTGTTCCTTCTCTGATGACATCAGAGAAGGAACACTTGGGATTGGCTTGAAAACGCTTAAAGGGGTAGTTCACCCAAAAATGAAAATTCTGTCATTAATTACTCACCCTCGTGCCATTCCACACCCGTAAGACCTTCGTTAATCTTCGGAACACAAAATAAGATATTTTTGTTGAAATCCGATGGCTCCGTGAGGCCTGTGTAGGGAGCAATGACATTCCCTCTCTCAGGATCCATTAATGTACTAAAACACTATATAAATCAGTTCATTTGAGTACAGTGGTTCAATATTAATATTATAAAGCGACGAGAATATTTTTGGCGCGCCAACACAAAACAAAATAACGACTTATATAGTGATGGCCGATTTTAAAACACTGCTTCAGGAAGCTTCAGTGCATAATGAATCAGCGTGTCGAATCAGCTGTTCGGAGAGCCAAAGTCACGTGATTTCAGCAGTTTGGTTTGGTTTGACACGCGATCCAAAAAAAACAGCTGATTCACAATGCTCCGAAGCTTCTTGAAGCAGTGTTTTGAAATCGGCCATCACTAAATAAGCCGTTATTTTGTTTTTTTGGTGCACCAAAAATATTCTCGTCGCTTTATAATATTAATATTGAACCACTGTACTCACATGAACTGATTTAAATATGTTTTTAATACCTTTAGGGATCTGGAGAGAGGAAATGTCATTGCTGGCTATGGAGGCCTCACTGAGCCATCAGATTTCAACAAAAATATCTTAATTTGTGTTCCGAAGATTAACGAAGGTCTTACGGGAGTGGAACGGAATGAGGGTGAGTAATAAATGACATTATTTTCATTTTTGGGTGAACTAACCCTTTAAAACCAATCCCCTCCAACCGTTAGTCTGCTGTCCTGTCCTCTATTCAATATTCCGTTTCACTTGGAAATACGTCACAACACTGGAGAATAGTTGTTTGCAACTTCCGGTACACGGGGAGCTTTGTGCAGTTGTGCCTAATATAAAAACAAATAAACTGTCCAACAACTCATACTTCCTGTTCTAACATAGACCATGAAATCTTACCTTCATCCCAGACCTGAAATGAGACATAGTGTTTCCTTCAAAAACATGAAAACTAATGTTCATCATTAAGAAAACTAACACTGCTTTACTCATCCTCAATGCTTATGTTATGTTTTTGCAAACAATTTGTTCCCCCTCTGCCAGCATCACATCCTTCACTGAAAGACCCAACAAGCTTTGGCATACACCTGACTCCGTGGCGGAGTCAAAGAGATAAAGAGGCAAGAAACAAGTATAACCAAACAATATATAACATTTTTTCTTCACAACCACATCCTCCACCACATCTATATCTTGCAAGAAGTGAAGGGAGTCATTAAATATGAGAGAAAGACTCCGGAAAGAAGAGTTTGGACTCATGAATACTCACTGGTCACTGAGCTATCTGCTTTTTCCACTTTCAGGCTGCATAGGGGCGAAGTGACAGAGGTCATTCTGGGTTCGAATGAAGTAGTGTGATCTTGCTCTGCCATCTCTGCCACAGTGACTATTGATGGTCTGGTCCCTGCATCCTTACTGCTGCTGGCTGTCTCCTCCACCAACAAACCCTGCAATGAATATTTTGAATTAACACTCGAGAACTTCAAAGAAACAGTTTTTTTTTTTTTTTTAAAAGGCCAATTCTAAACCTTGGTAGCACTTATAATATTAATCAATGTTTCTTGCTCACAGTCAGTTTTTCATACAAATTTTAATCCTGTTTCTGACCCCTATGGTACATGTTGTACAAGTCCAGTTGTCCTCCCTTTTTGGTGCACTGAAAATGATTTGGAGTAGGATTTACTTTAAAACAATTTTAAAAAATTTCACAAATACTTACCAAGAAATGGCATGCAACATATTGAATTAAAAGTGAAATCTTGAAGTAGAAAGACTGAAATAGTATTTTATTGTAAAACATACTTCAAAAATCTAAGAAAAAAAAAAAAGTTTTACAGTTCCTCAAAGCTAACTCCCCAATTTAAAATATGAGTTTTTGTTTTCCATCCTTCTGAAATGCCAGGATTGACATGTAAATAGCACATGTGCTCATTTATAAAATTATTTTGGCTCATTTATTAATTTGATAATTTTAGCTGCAAAAAAGTAAAATACTTTCAGCTCCATTTAACACATTATATTATACCTCGTTAAAATCAATAACAGATTTTCCCCAATATTTCAGACATTTCAGCAGATTCCATATGGGCCTGCATGTACAGTAAAGATCAATGCCATGATGAAGGAGCATGTTCAACATGCCTCTAATCTAATTACTGTCTAATTATATAAGACTGCTATGTAAATTCACAAACATTGTGTTGATGGCCTCACATGATGAAACAACTCCACATGATGACTACACACACTGCCAGAACTAATGGGCCCTGTCAGCCACTCCACTGTTTTTAGCAGCAGTCTTTACTTTAATTTCTGGGGAACAATGAAAGTCTCATCTTTCAAGTGACAGAGACCAGATATGTGACGGAATTCTCCATAAGAACAAGAGAGACAGAGGAAGAGGAGATATTAAACAACACCAGTATGTGAGCGCTGATGAGACGCTGTCTGACCATGAAAGGAAGGTAAAATGCTGAAAGACAAGACAAGGAAGGAACAAGTATGGAGTTTAGCAGAAGCTTCTGGTAGATTTGACAGACAAATTTTAAACCATATAACCATGATAATGATGAGTCCAGACCTGGACAAAAATCTTCAGTAGATCCTCCTGGTTTGAAGCCAAATTTAATAATACACTGAAAAATTAAAGATACATTTTTACAGGCTATAAAATAAAGACATCGACACCCATGGTGTGCCTGCACTAAACCGTTGACCATACACCTGATCTCTCATACCCCTTTTCCACTAGGACGGTTCGCGTTCTGGAGCCAGATCCTGTTTTCAGACAGGCAAACTGGAGCCTGTTGCGTAACCCTGATGTAACTTTGCTACATGTTGTTTACCTGACTATAACCAGTATAAATTGCGCGTCCCTGCTTGTGCAGGCAGTGCAGCGCTTCCGTAGTGTTCCGTAGTGGCAGTGCTCCCCCTCCTACACTACCAACAGACACTGAAGCTGTGGCTGAAATCGGTCACTTGTTCACACAGATTTACTAGTTTCTACATGGTAAATGACACTTAGTGCACTGTATAGAGAACAGGGAACAATTCAGACAGTGTAGATAATCTTTCGATTGATGCGAATGAAGTCCGTTTTCGCGTCAGTATAACGTGAACCACTGCAGCACGAGCACAGTCTGCTCTGGCCCAGGGACACGAGAGCACAGAGAGGATCATATCCGCGAGTCGGTAGTTTTATTGGTAATTTTTAAAAAAAGGGGTGGGGCTGTTCGATATATCACCCTGACTTCCTGTTTCAGTTGAAATTATGTCAACACACTGAATAATGCTGCGCGTTCCAAGACACTTCAGCGGGCCTTAAGGTTAAGGAATATAATATATAGTTTGTACAGTATAAAAATCATTATCTATGGAAAGTCCCCATAAAACCTGGAAATCCAAAGTTTGTGTGTGTGTGTGTGTGTGTGTGTGTGTATGCCCGTTTTTGTGACATATCAGGACACAAATTTGTATAATGACATGGGTATGATATAGGTATTACAAGGAGAGGGTGAATTATGAGGACATTACCCCATGTCCCCATTTTTCAAAAGGCTTATCAATCATACAGAATTAGTTTTTTTGAGAAAGTAAAAATGAGCAGTTTCCTGTGATGGGTAGGTTTAGGTGTAGGGGTAATGTAGGGGAATAGAAAATATGGTTTGTACAGTATAAAAACCATTACACCTATGGAATGTCCCCACAATTCACAAAAACAAACGTGTGTGTGTGTGTGTGTGTGTGGATCAGGTCATGAGGACGTCCGTTCAGCTTCAGGCTATTTATTTAAGGGGAGGTGATGATGATTCAGTGGCAGTTGATTCACACTGCACCACCTAACAAATACCACCAACCACAGCAAACACACTTCTGTCTGTCACACCCAAACATCCCTCTAATTTTTGCTCTAGCTAAGCAAAACCTGTTTCTACCACTTACACCCTTCAGCCAACTAAGCAGAAACCATATACCAACCTTCTTTAAAAAAAAAAAATAAATAAATAAAAAATAATAATAATAATAATAATAATGCAGACTTATTATTAGGCCATTTCTCACTTTGCCCTTTGTAGAGCCCATTTTATACAGTAACTAAAACCATTTTATTAGTATTTATGCTAACTGTGGATGAGATGGGTTGATACTGTAGTTGTTTAAAGTTGCACTTTTACAACGGTGGCAAATATTGCAGCATTTTGACTTGTCAACAGTGCAAAACTTGCATATGCAACCACATTTTGTGCTAAACAACTAAAAATGTCTGTCATTAGGTACTGGCTAGTAAATTGTTAGATTTCACTCGGCAGTGATTGAGTTGGAGGCTAAGTTTAGTGCTAATATATTTGCAATACATCTTGTGTCCAGGAGCTCTATAAGACCTGGAGAGAGAGGCTCTGTTAGTATCCCCATTCATTTAAATGGCATCTGCTCAGCTAGCACAGGTTCCCCAAAAGTGAGCAATCTAGAGGCTCTCAAGAGTACTATGTGCAGAGACTGTGTGTCACATGCGGGGCAGAGTTTGTGCTAAACTGGTTTGGGGGGTAAAAAATCATGAAAATACATCGAATTTGACCACACACTTGTATTTTCCTTGCCAATCCTTACAATGCACCACTGATATCAATAGATTCAGAGTGTTTTCTGATGCACTCTCTTTAGATGCCCTTTAGCCCAAAGTATTCAACATTTCATCATCAGCACAACCTGCACACACCATCCACTTGCTGCCTGATTTTTGCATCCAAGCAGATTTGTGCATGTGAGAGTGATTATACATTCATAGAAGAGACTACTAGATGTGCGCATGCACAGAACACGTCCATCTGGCTCGTGAGACAGAGCGGAATGTGGAAAACAAAGTATACACAGAAAGAGAAAGTAAGAAAGGCTTACATAAAGTACAGTACTGTGCAAAATGCTAGATGTAAAAAGAAATTGTAAAAATGACGGAGATGTAAAATACAGTCTTCGTAACTACACGGAAGCCTTCAGCAGTGGGTAAAACTAATGCACAAGCAGCAATCACAATGGCTAGCACTCACCACCAATCACAGTCTGCATGTTGATTTCAGCAAATCAGGTAAATGCAGACAATGTGATTAATATTTATGAGCCCAGCAGCTTGTCAGGCATTAGACCACAGTCAGGGAAGACAACATATTGAATTTTGCAAGGGTGAAAATGAGGCTGTCAAAAAAGGTATGCACTGCATAACATTCCTATATCACATGTAGTTTTCAAAACTCTTTTATGGAGTTTTTCAAAAATGTTTTATGGAGTTTTTGTCTACTGATGTTTGTCTCTGTTTTTTGCAAATATTTTTTTTTCAGCTGTTGTTCAACAGTTCAGTTGTCAGGAACTGGGTTTGATCTCTGTCTCTGCTCTCATTTTTGTTTTTGTTTCTCTCAATCGGCACATGTAGTCATGCTCATCTGATTGCGGTCTGCAGTCAGCATGGCTGCTTATTTGCTGCATGACTGTCTCTCCTTTTCTCTAATTTGTTCTGCTTTTTAGTCTCCTGTTTCTCTATTTTGTCAGAGTATTTTCTAATGTCTATCCACACTAGTAACTCTAGTCAGTTTCGGTCTAGTCTAGTCTAGTCATAGGTTCTGTTCTGCTCTATCTTGATCTTTGCTCAGTTTACCTGTTCCTGCAGCACCTTTCTCTCTCTGGCCTGGACTGTCTGACTGCTTTTGGATGCATGCCTATCTATTGGTCTTTGTGCTCACCTCTGCCCTCTGCATTTGTTGCATTACTGCTTCTATGTCTGTCTGTCTGCCACATTCTCCAATCCAGAGTCTGCCTTGTCAGGAAGTGACCTGCTGGACTGCCTTAGTTTGCTTATTATTATTACTTATTTATTTATTTTTAAATCAATAAACATTATGAACAGCCTGAGCTCTTGGGTCCTCCACCTATTTCCTGACAAATCTACCTCAGCTTTTGGAAAGCGAAAGTTATTCCCCTGATGTTTTTTTTTTTTTTTTTTAGTTTAGTTTAGTTGTTTAATTTAGTTGTTATGCTCTAAGATATATATGAGCAATATCACACGAACTCGCCGTGCGATATATGGCTGTAATCAGCACGGCTGTGATTCGTCCGTCTTGTCTGTATGTTTATTTGTTTGTTTGTTTTTGCTTTATGCAATGCTTTGGCAATATGTACCTAAATATGTCATGCCAATAAAGCAAATTGAATTGAATTGAGAGAGAGAAAGAGAGAGTAAGGCTATTACCTGTGTCTGTTATATTGCATTACATTCATTCTTCAAGTCGATGTCCATAATATTATATCCATTATAAAAGTCAGTTTGAATGTCAGCTGAGGAAAGCGATCTTGTATTTGTCCTTTTTTACAGCTTTGGGAATTTTCCATAACATCCATAACATCACAACGCTAAAACAACTTCCTTTGCAAATGTTACTTTCAATTTAAAAGTCTCTAGTGACTGACTGACTGACTGACTGACTCATTCTCCTGTAGTGTTGCCGCCATCTAATGGCGTATTAATGTAACTTTCACTCAATCCATATTACTTACTAATGGACATATTTATATAAAATAATATTTATTGAACAACAAATAAGCACAATTGTACAGTTCAGTCAAACATAAAGCACTAGTTATTTAAAAAAAGGTCACCATTTACGCTTGTATGTGGGTTTTACAAATATTTAACGAATGAAAAGGATTTTAAAGAGCTTGTGGCCAAACCTCCTAACTCCATTTGATCCTCAAACTGTCAGTCAAACCTCATTAATCCGCCTTACCTTGTGAATGAAGTGCACGCACAATTTGGACCTGGACATCTCCTCTGTGCAATGCAAAGGTAAATAAAGATCCGATGTTTGAGAAAAAAAAAAATTAAAGCGTTTTCTTTACTCAAAAAAACCCTATGTTTATAAAGTTGAATGTTTTACGTATTTGAAGAGCAGAGAAGAGTCTTTGTCTGATATGTCCCTATGATGTAACTTAACATTTATTATTATCAAATTTAACATAGCACAATCCGACTTGCTCTGGAAATAATAGATTAATAAGACAAAAGATTGCCCGTTCTATGTACTCAAATTCAATTATGTCTCGTGTTTAACCACTATAAGAGCCAGCGGCAAATCACCGAGGCACTGGCCGAGATTAAGCTGTTCTCGACGGTTACAGAAGCACTGAAAGGCCGCTGACACCCTGGAGCTCACATCTCCGAAAACGTCAAAACAAATAGGCGCTGTTATTAAATATGAGTCACATATTTCAGGTCTAAACAACTACATTCGCACCTAAAAAACTATTAAAACTACAGTTCGTGGTACAACAAGTAGTATTTGTAAAAATTATGGTTGATTTGATCGGCCACCATGACGGTCACTTCAAGCGGAGTGATACAAACGGTGAAAAGGTAGGAGGAGTGCTGTTATCACTGAAATATCACATGGCTGTCAGCCATATATATCATTGGCGTGTGGTCCATATAAGCTTAACGAAGCTATTCGTGGACTCTGCAATTAATATTAACACTATGAATTACTTTTAAATCTTTTGTTTGAGGTGTACTATAAAGCCTACATGATAAAATGTTGGTAATGAGTATGTAACTGTCCATAATTTTCAGTTATGGACAGACTTCCGGGTAAGCTGATCTACAGCAGCTCTTGCGCCTTCGCCGTGGGTGGGGGAATCATTACTAAAACTATTTTCATAGTATTTAATTTTCTCCATAGGGAAATTTATTTTTTTATGAAAATTTATAAATTAAGACAGTCCAACTATCAGAGAATGTTAATCGATAGTCTGTGCGTTTGTTAAAGTCATCAGTTTGCATAATTTTTAAAGAATACTGATATTTTTTATTTATTATAGCCTACTTATATGTATTGTAATTACACTTTATATTTATAATAGGCTGCTAATACGAATTATGCACAAATATAGCATATTCTGCAAACGGACCTTTCGTATGTCGCCCCTCCCTTGAGTCAAACATCACAAAAGCTCTTACAGTTGCTTGTGAAGACACGTCTCAACAGGTAAATATGGGCTACTCTCAATAAAAGGTCCAACATATTAGAAATACTTTTCACTGTGTTGCTATGTGTCATGAGTAAGCAACTGAGAGAGAACGCAAGTGTCTCGTTTATTAGCAATAAACCCATTATCACATAACTGCATTGGCCACATTTATTATTTATTTATTTTTTGTCCCTTAAGTCACCGCTCGCCACTGATATATATATATGTGTGTGTGTGTGTGTGTGTGTGTGTGTGTGTGTGTGTGTGTGTGTGTGTGTGTGTGTGTGTGTGTGTGTGTGTGTGTGTGTATCCACCGCCCTTGTTCAGAGACTCATTATTCCACTTCTCTTCATCAAATGTTTGTTCACTATTTACTTCAACTGCTCGGTGCTCTGGTAATATCAATGGTATGAACCATTTCAGGTGCGGCAAATTTAAAACCAGAATATGAGCATAGCTCACTTACATTCACTTAAAAATTGAAACGTTAGCGATACAACTGATTCAAAACGCGAGCGGCAGTGATTGAACGTCAAAGCGTGATTTGAACGCCCTGCCCCCCAGCTGAACTGAAAGTTGTGATTGGTTCATCACCCGAGTCAGACCTGCCTGTTATTGGCTGAAGCGGAGAGGTCCACCGCAGTGGGTTCAGAGCGGATTGAGAAGAATGCTACAGTAGCTCACCCTTCGGCACCTTTGTCAAAGTAAATGGTGAAAAATAAATGTAGCGAAGTTGAATACTTTATTTTTATTCAACTCAAGTAATAGTCAAAGTACCAGAATTTCATTGTACTCAAGAAAGTATAAAAAATTGAAAAATATACTCAAGTAGCCTACTGTAACGAAAGTATTTGTAATTATGTACTTTCCACCTCTGGTAATTACACTGTATAACAAGAACACACTACAACCATGTTTGTTTGGTTGGTTCAGTTGGTTGACATTCCTTAGAGTAGCATGTCAAATCATGACATCATTAATGAGATCTCATGCTTTCCTAAAGTCTGATAAAATTTCATATGACTCTTATATTTTATATAACTCGATTACCTCAGACATTGTAGCCCTCCATACATTGTTTATTTCATATGTTTTATACAATATTCATTTCCAGTTGCATTTATTTGAATAATGTAATCACAGAGCTCAAGCCACTGTGTTCAGTTGACTTCCCAGCATGCATCTCTCTGTTGCCAACAGCCACACCACAGACAAGACCTGTTTCTCTATTATTGACATCCTGCTGTTTCTCTGACACATTTAAAATGGAGGAACATATCAAAAGGCAGAAAGAGAGAAAGATGAAGACACTGATATTCCAGAAGAAAGAACATCCAGTGATTTTAACTGAGTAGGATCGAAGCAATAAACAGTGCAAAGTACCAGAAACCCTACACAGGTTTGGTACTAAGGTTCGTTCAAGAGTGGTGCAGGGATGACACCAGGGGCATCACTATTGACCCCTTTTTAGGGGGGCTAAATTTCTACCCAGCCCCCCAAAAATTTGTGATTAGCTCTGTAATCTGTACACAAAATTGTGATTTCCTCATTCCACTGTATAGCTCATATGAAAAGGGTGTCAGTCTTTGGTCCTCCCCAACTTTTAGTCTGAGTTATTCAGTGTCTTTTTCAATCCACAGCAGCGTGGCACCAACAATTATAGTAATTTTAGGTTTAACTATATTCATAATGAATATTACAGGGGTTATGAATTGCATTTTTTATTATTTTATAATGTTTCCTGAGGTCCACTTCTAATGTTAATGTGATTTTTACATTAAAAAATTGTCATAATTTAGAAATAAATGGCCATTTTCTACTCTGATTTTAGCCCTCTGATTTGAACGCTCTGTTTGAAGGGGCGTTTCTGCTGTGAGACTTCAGTGTTAATACCTACTGCTGTGATTGGCTAACATCTTTGCATATGGAAAAAGTTTTACTTGTGGAACTCTTTTGAATACTTTTACTACGTTTTTACTTTTACAGCTGTCAAGATTAACGAATCGTGAAAAGTGTTGTTTATTGCATTATATGAAGAGTTTGGTTCCAAAAAGCAATAACTCCATTTTGATTAATTTGAGTAAAAAGGTGTTCTTTACCAAGAAAGTGGCAAGATGAAAACCGCTATTTTCTGTTTTAAACTTTCACATTGCACCTTTTGGTTATAAAAACATTAAAAATTAAAATCTACATTTTGATTTTAAAAAGTTTATTATAAAAACCCAAAATGCATTTAATCCATTTGTTACAATACCTATGGTGTATAAAGCACACGACGAGGAGATAATATCAAACATGTCTTTTACTAGATCATCCAACTGGGGAATACAGGAACCGGACAGGAACATACACCAGAACATACACCAAAACATACACAAACGACACCCGACAACTGACTGAACAGATACAGGAACTTAAATAGACAGACTGATGAACTCAAATGACAAACAGCTGTGATGAATAGATTAGGGTCCATGGATACTGATTGTGGTGGGAAACTAGAACAAAGGAACATGGGACAGATGACAACAAACAAACTGAAAGTCCATGTGACTGTGACACCATTAATATAAAAGTTATTTTTCAAATTGAAAATACACAACAAAGTAAGTTGATTCATATAATTACGGAGTCTAAACTTTGCCAATATTTATCTTATATACAGGCATTTTACTAAAAATACATTCAGCCGTCACTCCCAAAATGAATTCAACGGATCATCTTGTTAATGTTATAAATTATTTGTCATTACTGATTAAAGAGTATCTGGTGCCACCGCACGGTTAAATAAACACATTTGCTGAGTACATTGGTATTAAAAACAACTTTTTAAAAAAAGCCTTCAATGTTTACAGTGGGTGGAATGGAGCGCTTTGATTGGTTGAGTGGATATATCACGTTCTGTAGAAAAAGGAGACTGGCGTTTGTCGCGTTTTAGAAAGAAAGGGAGAAAACATGACAGAATAACATTGTAGCCGATGACAGTCAGTCTGAGTGATTTCATCATTGCAACACGATTTCTGCATTCTCACAAATGCTTTTACCATAACTAACAATGCAAACATGATGTAAATACAGGTTCATTGTGCAGTGTAAACAGTCACTGATTATAACGGGAGTTTTGGCAAGTGTCCATATAAACTTGTGCCGTGTGATCGACAGCTTCAGCCATTATAAAGAAAGCATGGTTTGCAGATTTGTTTACAAACAAAGCAGTCTATGACTATGTGGTCACTATTTCTTTGTCTGTTATTACAGATAGTTTGATATGTACTGAGTATTTATGTGTTTTTAAATTGTGATGAAATTATATACAGGTTGGGTTGACTTGATAGGTAGGGTACTGTACTGTATGTGTTGTTCCTGCCTTAGTATACAAACAAAATATTAATTTTTTTTTTTTTTAAATCATACCCTCATTGAGGGCTGAGCTCCCTTAATATCAAAATCATAGAATTACCTTTGGACGATGCCAAAACCCAAGTCTAAATCATGTTAACCACCATGCAAACCATGCAAATGTGTAGGGCCCCGCAGGTTTGGAGGGTCCCCTGCTGGCCAAGAGCAGTTAACTTAATTTATAACTCCTATTGACATCATTTATTACCAGGTGGTTCGGATAAGTAGAAAGAAACAATTATTAAGAACACATATCCACGTGGCATTCAAAAAATAAAGAAAAACTAAAGAGAAGAAATCCAATATGAATGCTATTGTAACCCAAAGCTTACAATTTCTTTCTATCAAAATGATACATCTGATAAGGCGGAAGACTCAGCGCGGTCGCACACTGAACAAGCTGTAAATTTGCATTTGCTGTAAACTGGTTTGTGAATCGAAAATTTGATTACGATTCTGGAATCGGATACTTAAAGGTACAGTATGTAAGAATTCTGTCCGCTAGAGGTTGCTAGAAGCCTATTCAAAACAAAGGTGTAGCTTGATGATGAGAAGTTTGAGGGCGGAATCTTGGGACATGTGATCTCCACCTCAACCTCAATTGCAAAAGAATAGTGATAGGACTCGGGAAGAAATCATGTTTATGGATGCAATTATTCATGTTACTGTAGTATGAAGCAGAGCAGGACCGAGTGTTGTGGGAGCTGAACACAACACATGCCTCACGAGCAGCGGAACTTTTATTATGACACAGTCGCCGGAGTCGTAACGCAGCTCTGTTTATCATATTAGATACATTTGAGTATATTGAAAATGCTGTTATAACGTTACTCTGAACGTTCGCTCTCTGGCTGCTGTGAGACACTTGTTTTAGACACACTGCAGTAAGATAGACAATTTTAGAATATCATATTAATGCTGGATGGCTTGTGTTGATAAATGGCATGCAATTAATTTTAAAACATATTGTATGATGGAGAAAATTCTGTATTACTGTTATTAAAAATAAAGCTGCATCTGATTATGCTATGTTAGCTACTTCACAAAATAGTGTTTTTCTCTGAGGCATGGTAAAGCATGGTACTCGCAAAAAATCAAGAAAATTAGATTTAAACAATAAGACTAAACGTGTTGAGCTATATAACAATTCGTTTTCTGTCTATAAATATATCAAAACAGTTGTACCCTTGTCTATTAAAACGGAAACCGAGGGTAACACGGGTATGATGCAATTGACAAAATCCCGGAGTCTAGGTTAAAATGGCAATTTTCTCACGATTTACAAATAGTTGGAAACCTTTGGGATATTATAAGTACTTAAGTGAACAAAATATATAACACTGGTCAAGTGGTTTTTGGATATTTTACTGCAAAAATATTACATATTGCACCTTTAATGTCAGGCATCGGATACTTAAAGGGGTGGTCCATAATGATTTCATATTTGTAACTTTAGTTAGTGTGTAATGTTGCTGTTAGAGCACAAACAACATCTGCAAAGTTACGACGCTCAAAGTTCAAAGCAAAGGGAGATATTATCTTTTAAAGAATTCTCTCTTTAGGGACTTCAACAAACAGCTGGTAGGGACTACAACGAGCTTCTTCCGGGTTGGTGACATCACTAATCCTAAAATTTACATAAATCCTGCCCCCGAGAACACACAACAAAGGGGTGAGGCCATGTTATTGCAATACAGTACATAACACAAATGCAGTAGCATGTCATAAAAGCAAGATGCCAACATAAGTTATAACCATAATTAAACTAAACTATACCTGTTCTATCTTCATGCAGCATACATTCTCTGGCTCTGTAGGCATTTTACAACAGTTCTCACATGAGCGATTTACAGATTATCATGACAGAATATGCTAATCAATTACTTTAAGATATCCCACATCAGCTACATAAATTAAGAAACTAACCATTCAGAAACGTCCTGTTGCATTCTACATGTTGTCACTTCTTCTTGAGTCTCTCCATCATTGTCCGACTCCGGTTTGAACATAAAAGGCTGAAAAGTTTCTGACATTTTCAGTGAGTCTAACACTATGTGTTAACACTAGCTCTTGAAACCCCACCCTCTACTTAGGAGCAGAAGCTCATTTGCATTTAAAGTGACACACAAAAATGGAGCGTTTTTGCTCACCCCCAAAAAGTGACTAATTTAACATGCTATAAAAAATTATCTGTAGGGTATTTTGAGCTAAAACTTTACATACACACACTGGGGATATCAGAGACTTATTTTACATCTTGTAAAAATGGCATTATATCACCCCTTTAATACTTAACAATACTACATACTTACATTCTATTCTGCTTGTTGATTCCTGTGTGTGCATTTTAATGTAATTTTAAACTATTAAAGCGCAAGAAGATGCACTCACCTAGGTATAGTTCACAAATACAAATTTAGTGAAGTTCTCTTTCATTTGAACGGACAAATACACAAAATTATGTCAAAATAAGATACTGATCTTGACTGAATAACTTTTGTAAATTTAATAAGGATCAATCTAGGAAATATTTTATTTATAAAAAGAAAAGTATGCTGTGTTATTTTACATTTGATTAGGCCTATTTGATTTCTTGAACTTTGTTTAGTTTTATTTATTTGTGGTTTTGCTAATTTTATTACTGTTTACTTGTCTTTAACAATGTTTGATATTTAAATGTTTATTTAAGTTGACGATACTTGGATATTTTCCACAATATAAATTACACACACTCACACCCCAAACGTTTGAATCAAGTTACTTATTACAAACATTTTTTTTTTTAAATAAACTTCAAAACAGCTTCAAAATTTGCGTCATTGATATGGGTGTGTGTAATTTATGTTAACAAGTATCATCAACTTATGTTTACCACAGACCTTATTCTTATTTTACTCATAAATTGAAAACCCTCATTATAAAAATCCAGTGGAAAATATCCAGGGAAAAACTGGCGAAATAGTCTTCCGGGTTTTGGTGTCATCCCTACATTCTACATACTCATATATGAAGTAACGATTCAGTACCCAAATCAACTCACTCTGAAAAAAAAAAAAAAAAAAAAAAATGCAGTACAAAAAACAAATTGCATAAAACTTTACATAAAAACCATACTACAACAACTAAATCATACAGTACTACCCAGTATAACAAAATGTGTTCATATGCCAATGAAAACACATATCTTCGTGTGCTTTTAAAAACATCAATAGAGTCAGTTCATTTAATCCTCGAAGGCAAACCATTCCACAGTCTTGGCTTGGGGCTGCAACAGCAAAGACCTTACTCAACCTTACTGTTCCTTTATTCGTCTGAAGTGAAAAACAGAGCTAGTTTTAAGAGATTTTATGACGTGACACATTGCATTACTGTTTGACACTTTGATCTACTTATTCTTTATTGTTATTTTTAGTCATCAAAACTATTATATAACACAAATATAAATATGGAAATGAATCCATTAACAGTAATGTTAGCCTACAGTTTAATGTTTATGAGTCTATCAAACTGTAAACAATCAGCGATTACAATAAAAAAAAAATGGGTACACAAGAAAAAGAAGAAGAAAACAAATGCTTGCAAGAAAATTTTTACCCATTTTTCATATGCTATTCATTGGTAGACCAGAACTAATCCAAAAATCTCAGATAAGAAGGTGTTCTTATATCTAGCTTGTGTATACACTCCTAAAAAAATGCGTAAAAATAGGACACAATGTACTGTATTAATTTAACTGAATTTATTTTTAAAGGTGATTTACTTGTATTTAGAATTTTGCACTTCATTGAGTTGTGTTTTAGGGTTAACGGAAATGTCCGTAAAATTACTGGATAATATCAATGCAATGTGCTGCCAGTACTACTTTTTCCGTTAGTTTACAGATTTATTTTTTACAGTGTATGTATCAACTGCATGTTATGTTAACCAAAAATGTTGAGTGTTGGTTTTCATCACTGAGAAACGATCAGTGTGTGATGAAGCACAAACAGTGGTTAGTTCACCTCATCCTGTTGTGTGTCAGGGTTAATTATCAGAACAGATTTTTAGTAATGCACTCTGATTTATACACACATATTTGTCAGAGTTGGTTTGGTATGATTTTGATGGTCTCTTATGTCTATTCCCCTTTAAACCTGCCCACACCACAGGCAGTAAGGTATAAGACAAAACAATAAAAACAGACATTGTCACCCTTCAACGGCTTTAAAGTCTCTTATCGAATGCATGATTTTGGGAATACAAAATATTGACGTGTCAGAAAGGCACAGCACCAGATAAACACTTTACCTGAGTGCATAGTTTAAAGCTGTTGTTTTAGCAATAAACAATAAATAAAACTTTAACATAAAATAAAAATTTATTAAAAAAGGCATTCCGTGCAAGTTGCAGGTTAAGTTTGTATTAATAAAAGTACAGACACTTGATGTGTTAGGGTTAAATAATGGTTTACTTAACATATTCAATAATTATCACAACAACAACAACAACAAAAAAGTAGGATTTGTGCCTATAATGCATAAAAAAGTATCAAGACACTATAGTGTATCCTATTCATGGAAAATGCCAAAGCAAACCTTTAATTCTGCCACCTCTTTTGTAATCTGTCTCACTTTCCTTCCTGTTTAACTGTTGGGTAACTGCAGACATACATGCTGCATATGTTCTGTGTGAGATAAGAACCTTACATCCCTCAGGGAAGACCACAAAACACACACACACACACACAGAGAGAGAGAGAGAGAGAGAGCTGACCATCTGTTGGCAGTTACGCTGTGAGAAAACACTCACAGCCACACAATAGGCAACACTGACAGGCCAGGATTTGTGTGTGTTCTTTTGTCTATGTGTTATTGTGTAATTTGTGTGTTTGTCACCCTAAAATTGTAAATTAAAGAAGCAAAAATTATCTGACAGTGACAGAGAGTTCTGAAGTGGACAGTAAAAGGGTGCTGAAGTGTTTTACATGAGCAGGAGCAGCTTGAGAGAGTGTTTGAATGGTGAGTTTTTCATACATTTACATTAGTGACTCAGCTCAACATCACTGTTTTGCCATTAAAAAAAAAGAACTGTCTGCCCTGGGGTCAGTCATGACAGCACTGACATGCTTTACCAGACCCTAAACAGAGTGCGTTCTGTTTAGAAACAGATGGACAGACAGTGCTTGCCTTAGCTAAAAAGCACATAGAATGCAAATAATGCTCCCTAATTCTATAAAGAAAAAGATATAACATGTACTGAGTGAAAACAATATGGCTCAATACTGCCATCTGTCTTTCAGAGGCTACTGATATTCAGACAGCCTGATAATCAGCTGTTAGCAGAGACATACCTCTGATGTAATAAAGTCCCACTGTATATCTCTAACTCTAACTTGAGGCACAGTTCACAGGGATTAGGGTTAGTTTACAAATCCTTCAAGTAAACAAAGTAAATAAAATAAAAACTTACTTTTACTAATTGTTTGTAAAATTGTTTGCAATGATTACCTCATGAAAGACGCACAGTCATCATCGCATTGCATCAAAATGGCCTCGCATACAAGGAGATTGCTACAAAGAATAGGTCTGAGGAGAGAGTTTCAACTGCAGTGAAGAAGGCTTCAAAATGTTCCAGAGTGCCCCCTTCTGACGGTTTGGGACATCTGGAAATTTGATTATCCGGAAAAGAAAAGGTGAACACTACCATGAGTCCTGTGTCGTGCCAACAGTGTAGCATCCTGAGACCATTCATGTGTTAGGTTGCTTTTCATCCAAGGGAGTAGGCTCCCTCACAAGACCAAAAACAGTGCCATGAATAAAGGATGGTTTCAAAACAGGCAAGTTGGTGGTGATCTGTGCATTTTTTCTAATATGATGGAGCTCCATGTCAAGAGGCAAGATTGATAATAATGTGGCTCTGAAATCTGAATCACCTGTCAATCCTCAAAAGGCGAGTGGACAATCAGAAGCCCACAAATCAACTCTGAACACTAATAAGGCATGAATGGATCACTATCAGTCAGGATTTGGCCCAGAAGCTGATATCCAGCATGCCAGTGTGAATTGCAGAGGTTATGAAGAAGGGTTAACACTGTAAATATTGACTCTTTGTTTATATATTGAATGTTTTCGCCAATAAAGCCTTTAAAATGTATGAAATGCTTATCATTGTTTTCAAGTATACCATAGAAACGTGAAAAATAATCTTCAAATACTGAAGCAGTTAACTTTTGGCCACGGATGTACACCTGGTCAGAGTCTCAATGGCCACAGGACTTCACATCAGCACCTAGATGGTTGACACATCCCACAAGGACAACAGTAGCTCCATGCAGACACAATGGAGGAACTAGTGTATGCTGGAACCAAGCTCTTCCATTCTATTGCTGCAAGCCCCCAGATAAAAATGAATAGTTTTTGAATCACTTCTATGTAAAGCATTTAAACTATCATTATGTAAGTGTATGTTAATTGCAAATACATTTTTAATAGCACACTTGTGACGATGAGGTTGCAATTTAGTACATTTAAATATATAAATTTCAAATGTAATATCAACAAACACTACAGTTAACATTATAATCAAGTACATGTGCTTTAGTTTGTTAGTCAACACATGAAAATAAGTGCTTCTTTAAAGCACAACAAAAGATTCTTAAAAAATACTGATTTAAAGTGTAGTAAAACTTTTATTTTGGAATTATTTCAAAGTGTGTAAAGAAAATGTTAAATTAAGTGCACTTCTTTTTCACAAAAGTAGTGTGATATAAAAGCTATATAATAAAAACATTAATTTTATCTGTCATATGCTCTTAATGAGCAAGATAAGAATGTGATCAGAGCAATAATAAAAAAAAAAAAACATGTAGAAAGCAGAAACAAACAGTGGCAATCAAAGTCTCCATTACTTCAACACCTTCACTGATCGCTACACTAACCATATGCTCTGTGTGTGTTTGTTTTTTCTCAAATGTTCCTGTGGTGTGCTGTGTGTAGCTCACGGTGAGAGGTTTGAAAAGCATCCAGTACTCCTGTCTTCCTGGAAGCATGTCTCCTAGCAACATGCTCCTAGTCCGAACACCAGCTGCTGCAGAGGATATCAGGTGTGATGAGATCCATTTATGATCACACACAGTCCCCAAGATCAGATATTTGAGTGGTTAAAATGTTTGGTCACACTGTATCTTATGTATCTTTAATGCTGCTTTCATGTGCTGTCGGAATTATCCTACTTCCCAGTTCTGATAATATAATATAATTTTCAAAAGCTTTGCTGTTGGAGATAATAGACCAGTCCCAACAAACATGCACTGATGTATCAGCCAATTGTTGATCAATTTAAAACCATCAGCATATCAGCTATAGCATGAAAAAGGCAGGTATAACAAGCCGATGGTTTATTAATTAACTGTGTGAAGGTACTGAGTTGTATATTGTCTGTTGCATAATCCGTTTTTCTCTGGGTAAAATAATTAAACACTTGCTAAAACAAAAAGAAATCTGTACAAAATATAGCAGGGCTCGACAATAAAGACTGTCTGGGGGCCAGCGTGAACAATGCTCGGGACTTTTGACGGAATTGTCACTACCCCGATCAGGCCAGTGCTGTATCTTCACAAACGTTTATCCTTTGCACGTGTTTTTAAGCCATGAAAAGTTAAAAATTCAAGCACAAAGAGAACCTGATTCTACTCACTGTGTGAGAAGTTTTGTGTGCACACATCCAAAGTGTGAACCCGGAAAGCCGCATTTTAGATGCAAATACGGAATTGAGTTCTCTTTCACTCCTTCCAATTCATTAAAAATTATATCTTGGCAAGTATCCTTGTAAACATAGTCATTTATGTCTTAAATGAACATAAACAGTTTAGTGTTTTACTTTTGTACCAGTATATTGGATCCGTGCATCTCTTAAAGTGACAGCAGCCTAATATTGTATTGTTTGATGTAAATATATTGTTTGATGTTAATCAAACAAAAGAGAAAAAAAAAATCACTCACTACTCTTGACTAAATAACTTTTGTAACTGTAATAAGGATTAAAGTATATTTAATTTATACAATAAATAATATATTTTACATTTGATTACTGTATTTCTGTTCCTGAAAACTACTATTAGACCTACCTAAAAAAAGCACTGTTTATTTCAAATGCATCATTGTTCTTTTGTATTTATCAATTTATGTTGACCTGTTGAATGTTAAATGGATCCAATCCATGTTCAATAGCTAGTATACCTTAATTTAAAACATGATCAAAACCCTAATCTATTTTAATGAGAGAGAAAGTGACAAATATCTGTATCGGACTCGGCTGTTTAAAATAGGTACCGGCCAAAAAATTTTTTGCATCTCTAATTGCAGCATATGCCAACTACGTGGTGACAATAAGCCGGTTTGTTGCTGTTTTTGGAGTTCAGACACTGCACATTTTTATGTCTCCCTATAATCCCTTATATCTGACATATCCATTTTAAGTTTTGGAGTCTCTACTAAACAGCAGAGTTTTGATTAGGGAGACATCTAAAATGTGCAGCACTGAGCAGTCACTCATACACAACGGCGAGAACCATATTCTGCCTGCAACTGTGGAATATGCTTTGTGTGGTTTAAAAAAAAAAAGATCTGTCATATTACAAAATCACCTACCAGACTAACAGATGTAAATTGGGGGTACTCCACAACCATGATATCCCCTAACCAGCAAGGTCTACTGAGTGAGAGAAACGTGGGCTTGAGAGAGATATATTTTTAGATGTTGCAATGTTAAGCTCTCTCTTGAATCATGACTTGGTGAGAATGCTGCAAGGTAAGCTTCCAAAAATGTTGCCTGTCACCTTGATGTGTTAGCTTGTCATAACAAAGCTTAAGAAAATGCAGGGAATAGATGCTTAGTTACAAGTAGAGAAGGAGCTGCTTGCTGAAAATAAATTATATCTCACTGAAACACACACATCACCCAAAATACAGCATTGCAACCTTTTACTTGACCACCCAGTGAGAGAATCAATGCTTGGAAATGTTACCCTAACCCTAGGAACATACTGTAGGACACTTTGTCATGTGTTTATTATGGGCCATATAAAAATCTGGGGAACACCGAACCCTAGGGATGACTCCGAAACTAATACAATTAGGGTCTGAGACATTTCTGACAAAGCTCACAGTTACTTCAATCAATTTCTATCCCAATCTTCACCCACTGAAGAGTTTTTAATTGAAAGTGAAACACAGCCCCAAGTGTTCAGAGTGATTCCAGTTAATAACATTATAAGTTCTTAATGACTGTGGTGTAATAGCAATTCCTCATAGAGTCATTGTACAGACTAAATGTGTAACAGCTTGATAAGAGATCAGAAGAGTTACAACGATTACTATCACTCTCTGTCACAATGGTTGTCATCATTGTCATGCTTCCTGTTAGTGGTGAATGGGGTTTTTACAATGAAAACATCTGTGCTGTCATTTCTGTGGAGAGATTACAGTGAACCCTGCCATCACCATCAAAAGACATGCTAGGTGTTCAGTAAGTGAACGATATGAAATGTCACAACAGCCATATGGAAATGCTGGATATAACAACAACTTTACACACACACACACACACACACACACACGTACACCATCAGCAGCAGGAAAACACTCAGTCCTGTCTATTTGGATTTGGATCAGGCTGTGAGAAGAGGATTATCTGGTTTTATCTCCTCAAACCTGTTTTACAGCGGCAAGGTTGCTCAATTGGTAGCACTTTTGTCTCACAGCAAGAAGCTCCTGACTGAGCTAGGAGGACATTCTGTGTGGATTTTGAATGTTCTCCGGATGCATTCCATAATCTAGAGACATGTAGCACCGGTGAAATTGAGACAATAAATTGTTATTTGCTGTTAGATTGAGAGTGTGTATGTGTGTATGTCTATGTGTGTTAGCCCTGTGATGGCAAGTTGGAGCTAAACTCTGCAGGACAGTGGCCCTCCAGGACCGAGTTTGAACACCCCTGGCCTATATCAGAATTAAAGGTGCTCCGATCAGGATTTTTGGGGCCGATCACCAATCACTGAAAGCAGCATTGGCCGATACCGAAATAAATAATAAAAAAAACAAAATTTATGACCACATGTAAAACAATCTTTACTGTTTATTGGCTTTATCAACAGAATTTAAAACAACATTGCATAGTCTTCACTGTATACATTAAATATATAATAATCCTACTAAATCACCAAAGAGCACTAATTTTACCCTTTGTCTTTAAAATAATTTTTGGGATAATTCACCCAAAAATGAAAATTCTGTCATTGTTTATTTACCCTCATGTTAAAGTGTCAAAGTGGTAGTTGCGTAGCTGTCAATGGAGGGACAGAAATAGCTCAGATTTTATTTAAAATATCTTAATTTTTGTCCCAAAGATGAATGAAAGTCTTACAGATTTGGAATTTTCATTTTTAGGTGTACTAACCCTTTAAAGACACAAACAGGTATATTAGGCTGCTGTCACTTTAAGACCGAATGCACAGATCCAATATACTGTTACACATGTGATTTATTTCCCAACATTTCACTTTGATTGCCTGTAATCCACTCCGTCTCAGAGTGCATGCACAGAAAGCGGCTTGGAGAACAGTATCTCTTTCATGGCTTAATGCAGTTTTACCTACTCTTTTTTATTATCGAGCATGTGCTGCAGTTTCTTCAGTCGAAAATAAATTATTGTTTTTGAGGAAAACATTCCAGGATTTTTCTCCATATAGTGGACTTCAACGGATACCAATGGGTTGAAAGTTCAGATTGCAGTTTCAATGCAGCTTCTAAGGGTTCTACACGATCCCAGATGAGGAAAACAATCGGCCATTTTCTAAAAAAAAAATACACATTTATATACTTTTTTAACCACAAATGCTCGACTTGCACTAGTTCTGCGATGTGCCACACATTACGGAATTATGTTGGAAAAGTCACACATGATGTAGGCGGAAGTACCGTGGTAGTTTGAAAACTCCATCTCATTTTCTCCTCCAACTTTAAAATCGTCCGACATTGTTGTTTTACATTTGATTTTGTAAAGGCCGTTTGGCTTAGTTTTTGCATGTTTGCTTTATCAACACTTGCTCGGTACTTCCGTCTATGTCACGCATGACCGGACACCGGTCTTGTATCTCTCGGGAGCTCGGAAGCATAAAAGGGGGATCGACAACAGTGAACGAGGAGAAAGGACCAGTCCTGGACTATTTATGTTTTGTTTATGTGTGTGCGGCAGTCGTCCGTGAGAGGCTGCCACTTTTGCTTTCATTTTGTGTTTGTTTATTTTGATTATTAAAGTTACGTTAAACGTTCGCCGGTTCCTGTCTCCTTCTTCACCGAACAACAAACAGTGTTACAGACTGTCTATGATTTGACTGGACTAAGAGCAATATTTACTGATATTTAATTATTTACTAATACAATATTTTTGTTACACCTATAATAATGATTTTTGCAAAGCACCTTGAGGTTTGCACTCTAGCTTAGTTGTATAATGTGTGCACTGACGGTAAATTCTGAGTAAAGTCTGATTCTGAAAAAAACAGTGTTAAAACAAATCTTGAATGCAACATGAGCAAATCTAAATGTAATTCCGCAAACAATAATTTTCATTAATTTTCGAGCTTCACTTTAATTTCTTCAGTCATAATAGATTTAGCTTAATTGTGCAAAGGCAAATTCTGCCCCACAAATTCAAGATATTTTGCCCCAAGCACCCTCATAACCTGTTTAGAACTCTCAGAACAATTACAAAATTTTTGGTCAGTTTTGACCATCCAGTTTAGAAAATCATAAGTCTGGTCAGTTAGAAGAAATATAACATCACAAGTCAGAGCTGTCAGAAGGCCTGTCTTGTCTTGTGGGTGTAGCTCAAATGCTCTAGGAGAAATTAGAGTCAGAAAAAGATGCTTTTTGAACTATGTGGTGTAGCTTGCACCAGCAAAAGCTAATTCGGACAAAGTACAACAAACTTCAGTATTCTGTAAACAGACAGCATCGCTTTTGGTTCAGGTCTTTTGTACATGCTATATTATATGTTAAATATGGACCTGTTTTACTCAAGATGCCCTAAAAGGAGCTACCAAAGATGAGCATGTCCATTGCATATGCAGGTTGGCATAAAACTTTTTTCTTCTAATCACTAACATTTGGATATTAAAATAAAATAAACCGGAACAATAAAAAGAATTAGTTAGGTTAGCTGATTATCTTAAAAGTACATAGCAATCGCCATCAGTTCATACTGTTTTTAACACATTCTCCGACAAGTGGATGCGATGAAACCAGTTTTCATGTGACTTTCAGCACAGAAATGCACCAGATGCTCCATTTTAGACCAATCCTGGTCCTGGGGACCCACCGCTCAGTTCAGTTCATGGATCTCTCTCCTAACAAGCTGAGGATCTGAATCAGGTGTGTTTAATAGTATACAAAATGTGCAGAGCAGTGGGTCCCCAAGACCAGGATTGAAATCCACTGCTATAGACTCTACAAGAAACAGTCATTCTCAGTAGAGCACTGCTGCCACCTATTGGATATGGTTTACTCTTCTGTTCAAATAATAAATTGAAAAAAAAAATATTAATGGTGTTGTGTTAATATGGCATAGTAATATAAATTGATTGTGTTAATATGAATATGGTAACCACCCAGAATCATTTTATATTTTAATGGTATCATGGGTAAACCTATTGTTTGCATTGTATGGGCCTACAGAACTGAGAAAAAAAAAAAAAAGAAGAAAAAAAAAAATCTTTGTTTGTGTTCTGGAGAGAAAAAAACACATTTTAAGCCATGAAAAGTTAAACTATTTATGTGAAGACATCTTTCAAAATTTGTTTTAAATTTGTTTTCTCATATTTTGATAATAAATGAAATAGAGCCTGATTGCTGGAAGCTTGTAAAGAAGTCTGATTACATACAGAGAAGCTTATTTGTTTGTTTATGCATTTGACAAAAAATAATATAATTCATAATTAAATTAATTTAAACAAGAATTCCACAAAATGTTTATAAAACCAAGTTGCAACAAAAAAGGCTGTCTTTTTGTCAGCATTGCTGCCTGATCTCCACCAATGTATACAAAAATGTAGACAAAAATATCTTCCACTTAAGTATTTCTCCCATAGTTGACACCACCTACAAGCATTTTGGCTGTGTACTTGCAGAACACCAATGCAGAAGACATGGATTAAACCACTGGAGTGGTATGAATTATTTTAATGCTGCCTTTCTATGCTTTTTAGAACTTCAAAGTTGTGCTCATCATTTGTTTGGATTGGCCTTCAGAGCTGAGATTTATTTATTTATTTATTTTGTTAAAAAAAAAAAATCATTGTGTTCAGCAGAAAAAAGTCCTACATACCTGGGGTGGCATGAGGGTGAGTAAATGATGAGAGAATTACTGGACTTCATTATAACTCTAAAAACTCTGTGAAAAACCATTCAAATGTTTATGTAAACATCTTAAATTAGTGTTCCCATCCTTTGGGAGTGAATGTAATAGAGCCTGACTACTGGAAGTTTATGATGAAAGTGGTGTGGTAGATTATACACAGGGAGTAAATTAATAAGACATAAATTAATCTAGAGATCCAAAAACATCCATAATATATTTATCCATATAAGAATAATATAATTGATAGATAGATCCATATAAGAATAATAACATAATAGATTTTAAACAAGAATTCCACGAAATGTTTATACAATTTAGTTGCAACAAAAAAGGGTGTCTTTTTATCAACATTGTTGCTTTTTCTCCAGTGATGTGTACAGTGATATACTGTAAATGTCTTCCACTTATGCATTTCTCCTGTTGATGACACCACCTATTATTTTTTGGGTTATAAAATTGTAGAACAACAATGCAGATTGCAGACATATAAACAATAAAGCTATTAAAAATATATCATAATGTGTAGCATAATAGAAGACCCAAATGGTCTGTGCACTTTATTTCCACTGACTTTGCACGTATCACAATGCACTGGATTTAATATGTACTGTATTGATATATGAGATATAATATATAGGAGAGATACACAGACATTCAGCCATCTACCGCTAACACACAAAAAAGAGGTGCAGTACAGTAGAGGATGAGAAAGAAGTGTGTGAGTGCACAGCACACTGCAGAGTGGTTGAAATCCTGACAAGGTCTTAAAATCGCTGTTGCCGCCACAGTGACGCTGCTCAACTGGAGGGCAGGGCGCTGTGGGTAGTGAGAGCGTGTGTGGTGAGGAGAGCTTGAGTCACAGCATGCTAATCAGAGCCATGTGTGGCCGCCTGAGGGGCTTCTCTCAGAACAGCTGCCACACACAAACAGACAGCTTCACATGAGGCGAAAGGAATCTTTAAATATGATTATGTATTTGTGCAATATATATATATATATTTAAGAAAGAGAGAAAGAGACTTTACACTAAAGACACACACAAAGTTTTTAAGTGTGTCAGTTCAGCTACTTGTAGTGACACACTGGAAGTGAAGGAATGTGAGGAATCTTCAGGGAGTACACTCACTCAGTCACTGACCCCACATATTTATTTAACAACAGTAATATACACATATGAAGCTTTACAAATCTTTTGTTTTGAATGAGTGGTTCGGAGCGTGTATGAAAGTGCCCAAATCACACGATTTCAGTAAACGAGGCTTTGTTATAAGTGTTTCGAAATTTCAATGGTTCACCAATGTGACTTTGGCAGTTTGACACACGCTCCAAAATAATGATTCAAACAAAAGATTCGTAAAGCTTCAAAGCTTCATGAAGCAGTGTTTTTGAAATCGCCCATCAAATATTGTTGAATAACGTTGTTATTTTGTTTTTTTTGGCGCACAAAAAGTATTCTTGTCACTTCATAACATTAAGGTTGAACCACTGTATTCACATGAACTGTTTTAAATGTCTTTTCTGGGTATTTTAATGTGTTAATTATCCTCACTGATCCATCAGATCTTATCAAAAGTATCTTAATCTTAAAACATTTACTTTCCTTGTGTTATTGAATACTGCACGACTCAGTTTTAAAGTGTGTCACTGTATCCGAGATCTTGTATGGATCGTGGAAGAGGGGCCTGGCAATAACTGCTGCGAGTTAACAAATGAGACTGTCATTCATTCAAACAGTCCAACCCTTACAGAAAACTACAGTGACAGCACTGAAAGTTACAGAATGTGGACAATGTCCACATGTTGTGGACAAAAACCTTACCACATGTCCAAAAACATAGCATTCCCATAGTACCAGGCTCAAAACAACAAGGTATTATCCTAGTATCACAGCCAAAAACATGGTAAAAATATGGTATCATGTCCAAAAACATGGACAGGCAGTGCCAGCATTCACAGCTAAAAATAACAAGTAAAGCTGTACCAGGCAACTGGTGCTAATAAAACATCTACACAAGGATAATTGTATCAACACAGCAAACTGGAAAAGAGGGAGGTGGAAGAGAGGGTAGAGGTGGGGGAGTGGTGGGATGGGGGGTTGGTGGAGAGGAAGAAAAACAGGTCCCACAGAGCTACCGTACAGGCGCCAGTTAAGACAGCCAGCACAGAGAGAGGAGAAGAGAGGAAAGACAGAGCGAGTGAGGGGGCAAGAAACTCTCAACAGATGCGTGAAGCCCTCGTCAGCATTCCTGCTAGGTAACGCAAGGTCAGGAGCCGCAGGAAGACAATATGAGGACTATTTAGGCTCCCTCTGCGCCAGATGTGTTTTAATAAGACGGCTGCCCTCCCAGCTAATAAGGTCAGCCTCTGGCTCCAGCGAGACGAGCAAACAAGTCGATTCTTGGCAGGAATTCAGCTCAGGCTTGGCACAGTCTCCGGCTCGGCTTCCTGCACTCTGAATGAGGCAGAGAGAGCTTCAGTCATCTCTTTACACGAGCAGCTTTTTATTAGATACTTCCTTTTTACACACAGGGAAAAAAAAAGCATACGAAAGAAGGGGGACAGAAAAAGAAGAAAACAGAGAGAATGAGCATAAATTGGGGGGTGGGGGGGGGGGGGGGGTAATAATATAGCTATTTTTCTCAATTATTCTCAACCCTCATTTTTCCTGTCCGTTCACTGGATCAATGGGCTCAAATGTCTGCACATGGACTTCAGTCTTGATTCTGCAAAAAGAATTAAAAAAAAAAAAAAAAAACAGCCCTTGGGAGACAATGGACCAATCATGGGTAGAGAGAACAACACAAACAGAAGAACCACTGGAGATCTGGCACACTTCAAGATCCCAGTGTTATTAGACTGTTTGAGAGATTGTGCTCCATTAAGTTATCTTTAATCATGCAATAATTATGCCTTGACAAATCAAAATGTTACCAAATTATAGGTGGGAGTCATGGCTGGCATTATTTGCTTTACTTTAAAAGGTCCATCACAGTGTAGACGCACTAAAAACAGTAAAAAAAAAAAAAAGCAAAAATGTATTTCTGTCATTCAAAGCAGACACCCTTACACATCCTGTCCTGACAGCTGGCCCATTCATAATAAAAGACAATTAATTTCCTCACTCTCTCTCTTTCTCTCTGAATTTATGGCACTTTCATAACATTGCTTTGTTTGTTTGAGTGCTGCAACATGTTAAATTTTGGCTCAACCAATTGAGTTTCGGGCGAGATTATTTTGATAAATGGCAGACAGGCGGCAGAGCGGAAAGGGTGGTAAGATTGTTTAGGAAGCCTGATTGGAAAGAGTCATCATTTTTGCTATTCCATTTTGTGCCACCAGTGGTGCAACATCAATACAAAAAAGTAAACTGCACAGGGCACAGTAAGCAAACAACAACAAGCAGAATTCTGACCTGCCATTGTTTAATCAAACTGTATTTTTACTTGAAGGAACTACATATTTCAGTTATGAGATAAGTTATACATAACACATTGCAGTTAAAAATGAGTGCATGACAGGGTCAGTTTTTACATAAATTTAATGTGCCAATTTGGCAATTTTTGTCAAGTGTGGTGAGAGTTTCACAGGCTTCTGGACACAAAGTTGGCCAGTTCCCATGGGAAGGTTTGTTTACAAAAATGGCTTTTATCATTAAAAAGGAAATATTTACACATATATTTACATTAGGTGCTCAGAATTAACAAAGAGACAACTTTACCATTTTACACTGGCACAATCAACAACATTGTAAAAAAAAGGAAACCCTAAAACTCTAGATGCACACCAGCGACACCCCGTGTCTGATAACAACGCCCCAGAGACACTGGGAACCACAGTAGGTGGAGGAAATACCAGAGATGAATGAAAAGAAAGCAACCAATGTGTTTGATTGTTCTAAACCAGGAATAACAATAATAGACCAGAAAATGTATACTGTCTTTTTTCAGATTAATGTTAATGCAAAATGGCTGTCCATTCTGGCAGTTTGCTAGGATGACTTGTACCAGTAAAGTTCAAGATGTGTGAACAAAGACAAAATATTACCAGAGCATGCACAAGGTCAGGATGCACTTTTGTTTTGATGGAGATTACACAATTACTCTCATGCTGCGACTACTTCTGTGACTCAGGAGTAAAAGAAAGAAAGAAAGAAAGAAAGAAAGAAAGAAAGAAAGAAAGAAAGAAAGAAAGAAAGAAAGAAAGAAAGAAAGAAAGAAAGAAAGAAAGAAAGAAAGAAAGAAAGAAAAAAAGAAAGCAAGAAGTCAAACTGGACAGATAGTGAAATGATGTGTTCCTCCTCATACAGCAGATGAAGATGCTGCAGTGTTTAAATGTAATTTTTAAATTTAATGATTGACATCACAGAGTTTACAGGTAATCCTGAAACTCGCAGGGTCAGAGTGCCAGTCTGTCAGTCAAGTCCAAAGCAAGACGCAACCCATAGCAACGATGTCTCAGAAAGTCTGATGGCAGATAAAAATAAACAAATGAATTTCGAATGATGTTACAAAAGTGTGCCTCAAATATGCTAAACATGGAAGCTCGAACTTGCATGTGTGATGCGCTAGAACAGACCTCATTGGTTTTCATGAGAGAGAGTACAAAGCGTAATATAATAACAAATCTAATCAATTTTCACCCTACTCCAACCTCCCACTGCCTGTAGCACCGACCCTGCTGATTACTTGGTGTTTGGATCATGCATTAGGGGTGGGGCAACTTGGTCATGACACCTCTCCTTTTTTTGCATTTGTCATTCATACTTCAGATTTGAAAAAGGCTTTTTAAACTCACTCACTCTGGTCCAGATTCACTCTGTGAGTGAAGTGTTGTTGAATTTACCATATAGTGTTCCATGGAGAAAATATGGGTTTTTGAGTATTCTGCCGCATTTAGCCAGCACAGCAACTGGATTACATTTTATGAATAATGTGAACAATCTAATGATGTTTAAGCATACGTCGCAGCTCTTAGAACCAATTGCAATTCAGATTTTACAATAATGTATATTTTGTGATGTTGCTTCATCTTTATTTAAAACAGAAGAACATGGCTTGAAAAAAAAGGTGGTTTAATTTTGTTCAGTAATATGTAAAACATACATATCTGTCAACATTAAAAAACATAACAAAACGGGTTTCACTACCCTTTAAATAAGATACATGAATTGGTATTTACCAAATCAGCCAGAATGTTTGGTATGGAACATGAACCTGACCTGGTGAATGAGCACTAGCTATGATGCATGTCAGGGGGTGGGGTTGGGGGGGGTGGGGGGTGGGGGGCTATTTCCCCTGGAAGGAAACTGGTCTACATGCCCCCGCTGCTAACCCTAGCTCTCTGAGACACTCATAAATCAGACTACTGCTTTTCCTTTGTACTTTCCCTAGAGCTACAAACACATCACTTCTGATTAGGGGTGGCCAGTATACTAGTTTTAAAAAAAGCACAAAAAATATTGTTCTTCAGTACAAAATTTATATACTGTTCATACTGGTTTGTATTGTAGTTAACGTGACGGTCATAAAATGCAATCTATACTGTTGTTAAACTGCAGGTCATGCTTGATAAAAAGAGTTACTAAAAGTACATTAAGCCACAAAATGGATTCAACTTGATACTCACATGATTTAGGTACATCCTTTTTTTGTATCATACTTTTTAAACAGCACTATAGTAAAAATACTACGGCAACAACCTTCTTACCTGACAGCGTTTTGCTTCAGGGGGCTGAGCAGATGGTGTTTCCCGTTCCTTTTCTTCCTAATTAACTGATGGAACAGCATTTTCTTTCAGTATTTTTCCCACCTAAACCCCTTCGTAGTCATCTGGTTTGAAATGGAGACATGGAGATTTTTCAGATTTTCTGTAGTGGTGTTCTCTCCAAATTTATGATTCTTTGCAGCCTTTAGCCACTGCCTACAATGGATTCTACACTGGAAACCAAAAATAACTCACACTAAACATTTATTCTTTGAAGTCTTGCACCCAAACAATATAAGTTGACACCATTATGGCAAAGTTTGCAATACAAGTCAACACCATTGTGACTAAAAGTTTGCTAAGAAGTATTTCCTATTCAAGAAAGTCTTTGTATTAGACTCTGATCAAGCCTATCCAATAGGAGATCAGGGGTGTGACGCAACAAATTACAAATACTTAGATTACTGTAATTAAGTACTGTAAGTTTTTATCAGAAATTTAGCTTAAGTAGTTTAAAAAATGTATACCTTTAATTTTCCTTGAGGACATTTTAAGTGAGGTAACTGTACTTTCACTCTGCTATTTTCCCTCTGTTTGTGGTCGTTACATGCTCGTTTAGTTTTATTTTTATGCATTAACTTGATTGGCTAGGGAGAGAGTAATAGGTCTTGTGACTCCCATCAAATCAAATTAAATGCATAGAAAATTTTAACCACAGCAGTAGATGGCACCAACAGCTGTTAATCATGGCTGCTTTGGAAGTATATCCTTCAGGCATTAATTCAATCATGATGTCAGCATTTAATTCTTCCTCTAATTTGAAGAAACATGTAATTTTATTTTTAAATTTAGGATTTCTGCTTACTAGATGATCTGTATATACACAAGGCCTGAAATTTGACACAAGGTTGTGGGTATTGCTTACAGTGTCAATATCTCGTGCAAATTCCACGTTCATAATACGAGAATTCCCCATCCCATTTATTTACTTGAACATATAGAGAGATGAGTGATCTGCACTTCCATGTCTCTCCCTCGTTGACTCTTGATGATGAGAATACATTTGTATGCAAAAACATAACAAAAATAATGACTTTATTCACTTTATGCATCAACTGTGTAAGGATACTGACAGGGAAGAGAAGAGATTGTTGAATAAAGTTGTTATTTTTGTTTTGATTTTGCGCACGAAAAGTATTCTCTTCACTTCATAAAATTGAGGTTGAACCACCGTGGACACGTTGACTATTTTAATGATGTCTTTAGTACCTTTCTGGACCTTGAAAGTGGCAATTAAATTGCTGTCTATTGAGGAGTCAGAGAGCTCTCGGATTTCATCAAAATGTCTTAATTTGTGTTCCGCAGATGAACAAAGGTCTTGCGGGTTTGGAACGACATGAGGGTGAGTAAATAATAACTTTTAATTTTTGGGTGAACTAACCCTTTAATGTACTGAAATTGGAGGACCAAATGATATTGATGACCCATTCGTGTTATACTGCATCTCTGTCAGTGCACGATGCAATAAAACTATGGCTCATTAATAACCTTTTTTTTTTTTTTAATCCATTGCATACATAATTCTGAAGATTTATATTTTATGTGCAACAATAGCTCGCTCAGTGTTCATTAAGGCCTTACAACTGATTTTAATTTTTTTTTTTTTTTCATACGAGTGGTTACGAGTGTACTGAAAGTAACTTTTTCATCTTTTCATGTCTGTAATAGTATTTCCCTGTTGTTTTGGAAGTAGATACATTTTATCACTGATAAGTGGTGTATTTTAAAAAGTCAAAATTAAAATGGTTGGAGGATACAGATTTTTTTTCTGAGCAAAAGAGAATATGAATTATAGCATGTGCAGTGTTTTCTACATTTTTAAAACCGTTTATTACAATGGTGTAGAATCTGCAGCTCAGTACTCACTACTCATGAGTATTTTAAAGAGTTAGTTCACCTAAAAAAATTTAATTCTGTCATTATTTACGCACCTGTAAGACCTTCGTTCATCTTTGGAACACAAATTAAGTTTTTGAGGTTTTTTTTCTTCTTCTTTCAAGGTCCAGAAAGGTACTAAAGACATTGTTAAAATAGTTCAACTGACTGCTGTGGTTCAACCTTAATTTTATGAAGCGACAAGAATATCTGTTGTTGGGCATTAAATTTAGGTTTAAAAGTCAACAAGTAATTCAAGTATTTTATGAGAGTGATAACTGCAAAGTGATAGCTGTGTGTAACTGAATATAAATGCAAGACTTTACTTACTTCCTCGATTGCACTCTATGACGTCATTTTCCGTCATGAAATTTTTTCCACCATTTTTAATTTTCTGAAAAACCTACTTTTTTTAAACTCCTCCAAGGATGTTACTCCGATTTTCATGAAAATTGAACCAGATTATCTTCAGACCATGCCGACTAGAAGTTGGAATTCAAGTCAATTTCCAAAACATTTTCGAAAAACGTATGAACAAATTTACATTTTGTGCTAAAATGCTGTATTTCATGAACGCATTAGCACATCGTTACAAAACTCGGTATGGGTCTTTGGCACCATGCCCTGACAGTACGTAAAAAGTTCTGGGGCAATGCCAACTTGTGGTCAAACGTTTGTTTACAAAAAGTCGAATAAATTTTGACAATATTAACGTATTGTAATGGTCTCAGTAGAGTCCATAGAATTTGCCATAGTCGGCTGATCTTCCTGTCCGCCATATTGTTTTTCTTTAAAAACCTACTTTTTCAAACTCCTCCTAGATCGTTGATCCGATTTTCACCAAAATCGAATCGTATCATCTTCAGACCATGCAGACATGAAGTTATGGATTTCAAGTGGAGATGTCTAGTCAAGTCGATATACAACGAAGTTGAGGCATGATGCAAAACCGACTCTTGAAGCTGTATCTCTGCAATGCTGTGGCATATTGACACCAAACTTTGTCATTGTCACCTTACTTTGACCATACCACAACAATTTAGTCGCAGCGCCACCTATTGGTTGAAAGTGATGAATCATTAAATCATTATTATTGAAGGTATTTAGGATGTTTCTGTAATTTTGCCAAAATATGTGTTTAATTGCTCATTGTTGCAGTAAGTCTGATGCTCCCAGATGTACTGGGATGACTTGTTGTATCTTCTTTGTGCTTGGTCCCTATAATTGCTGCTTGCAGCTATATTTTGCTTTGGCTCTTTTGCATAGAGCATAGATATATCTTTAAATTCACTATATATGTTTTCATAGCATTCAGTTGGCACTTTTGTTTGAAAATTGGTCTTTTTATCTGATTAATCAAAGAAATAATTGGCCAACTAATCGATTATCAAAATAATCGTTAGTTGCAGCCCTAATAATTATCATGACAGAAGCGAAGGTTTTAAGACTCCAGCATCGATATTTGACCAATGATTACAAAAATTTTACAGTGCCAGTAATTTTTAAATTTGTGTTAGGAGATTACATTAATAATTCTGCATCAAACTGGTAGTTCTCATTATCTCACATAAAAAGACGAAATTCCACAAAATTATGCAATCTGAGGAGGTTTGAGCGATTTCTCCCATCTCACCTAGCCAAAGCAACAGATGGGAGCTCATGGACAAAAAACTGTTTGAGTTAACCAGAGTATAGGCCCTATATGTAATTTATGACATATGCGGATGCATTAGTCTGGTATAAAAGCTTTCAGCATTGCATATAAATATATTTCTACTTCATATGCTGACCAGAATCCCTGTTGGATTGCAATCACAAGTTACTTCAAACACTCACTGGTGTCTGAAAATGAGTTTTGAGCTGAAAATTGTTTTAAATGTCTTAAATGTTTAGGTTAGCTGGTAGCCTAATATGATAACATGGGAAATGAGCAGAGGTGTTGACCCTCTCCTGACTCAGATAAACTTCGCCTTTGTTCATGACCACTTCTGAAGCCCCAGTTGGCCTGCTTTGGATCAAGCCCCGGAAGTGACAGTGGAAACACAACATGACACACACTAGCGTGCTTGCTTTTGGCCCGACAGTGGAATCCAGGGGTGTAACGATTCAAATTCACTATTCGGTTTGTATCACGGTTTCAGGGTCACAGTTTCGGTAATAATAATAATAATTAATAATCAAGCTACATGCGATGAAACAAATAGATACAATACAGCAAAAATACAAATAAAATAAACAGTGCTTTTCATGTTATTTAGGTTCTAACAGTAGTTTTCAGGTACAGAAATTGAATAAAGTAATCAAATGTTAAATAACATTGCATATAATCTTCACTGTAAAAATGAAATAAAGATTAATAATTATTAAAGTTACAAAAGCTATTCAGTTCAGAGCAGTGAGTGATTTCCTTGTCTTTTGTTTGATTAACATTAAAGGGGTGGTTCAATGTGATTTCACTTTTTTAACTTTAGTTAGTGTGTAATGTTGCTGCTTGAGCATAAACAGTATCTGCAAAGTTACAGCGCTTAAGTTAAATGCAAATGGAGATATTGTCTTGTAAAGTTAAGGCATTTTAATGCCTACACAAACGACTGGTTTGAACTACAACGAGCTTCTTCCCAGGTTGGTGACATCATAAACCCTACAAAACACACCCCCAGGAACATGCAACAAAGTGGGCGAGGCCATATTTCTGTAATTACATTTATAATTACACTGTTGACCCATTCCTTACACCTAACCCCTACCCTTAAACTTACCCATACCACCAAAGCTTTCCTTAACCTTACCCGTATCCCAATTCAATAGCAGAAAAAGTGTTTTGCAATTCAATATGAACCCAATAAGTACATTGTACTTATTTTTTGATGTAAGGACATAGTAGTTAAGGCCACTTAATATAAAGTGGGACCAACGCTACCTTTACAAAAATGCTACTACTCAGTCATGTATTCGGCTACAGTGAAGCTTTAATCAGGATAAAACTGTATATTGAAAGCTAACAAACAGCAGTGACAGCATATCTAAACACTTTGACACAAATACAAAATGAAATACCATTCATAAACGTCCTTTAAAAGCCGCGATTGCGGAGGTTCTGCTTGACCCTCCTCATCTGGATCTGATTCGGGCTCAATTTGATACAGCAATATAGACACCATTATTTACATTTCCACCAAAGCCCACGTAACCGGTAACCACTAATGGTAAGGGGCGTGGCGTTTCCGGATGCTTCAGCGAATCACGATGGCTTTGGATACATTGGGCCAGCTAACCAATCTGAGCACACTGCATATTTCGGAGGGAGTGGCTTCATAGAACCAGGAAGTCAAACGAGCCGTTCATATGATATTGGAAACAGAGGTGTAGAATAAAGGTAAAATATATGAAAAATATGGCTTTTTAAAAGAAAATGAAGCATTAAGACATGTTAAACTGTGCCCCAAAAACACAATCAAGCCTGGAAAAAAAACACTGAACTACCCCTTTAAAAACATAGACAGTAGGAATATTAGGCTGCTGTCACTTTAAAACATAATAAACAGATCCAAAATACTGACACTGCTACAAATGTATTGTCTTTCTTGAATGGTTACGTTCACTTAAGACATAACCCCCTTTATTTGCTAGGATACCCAACAAGATGGGCATGTTGACAAATTTTGCATGAATTCTGTCCGTCCGACGTGGCTTTCCCTCTGCGTGCTTTGGATAAGTGCACACACAAATGTTCTCACATCACATGCACGTGAGAATTCTCTTTCTCATCATGCTCTTGAATGTTTAAATTGGCAAGGTTTAAATGAGTTTAGTTTAAACACAGATAGCAATGTGTGCTTCGTCCAGGTTATGGAAGTCATCGGCAGTGCTGCACAGGATTTGCTCGAGAAAGATATGTCATTTTGTTTTTAGACCATGAAATCATCAATGCCACCAAAGAAGTGTTTTTGGTTGAGAGGGAAAGATAAACTTGTTCAGCTTCCCAAAGAACCCAGCGTTTAGGGGACAGTGGATGCAGCTTGTTTTTCCGGGGCAGCAACTGAGTTGTGCAAGTGTGTTTGTTTGTTCCTGGCATTTGGGTGATGAATGTTTTATAAACAAGGCCCAGTTTGATGCTGGATCTGACTCATGACCAGAACCACAGGTGGTAAGTAAAACTGCATCAAATTTCTGCTGTGTTGGCAGTTGGCGCGTAAGTGCATATAATGTAAACATGAACGTATAGTGAATCAAAAGTTATCCAGGGATAATGTGATGATGTAATGCTCATGACTCTTTAGCTCTGCCCACAGCACGCCTGCAGGAGCTTGACTGTTTTTGGAAAGAAGCGGTACAGCTGTATCTGTCTTTTAAAGATCTGACCAAACCAAATACTCTGACGATACTGTATGAAGGAAACAATACTACTCTATAGGTACTCAAGATTAACATGAGATTGGCAGAAACTGTGTGTGCTATGTCTCCTTTAAGATCTCAGTTTAAAGACTGTGAAAACTCTTCAATTCATTATAGTTTCATAAAGTTTATTAAAAAAGTTTAATTTTAATGATATTGACAACATATTTGTCAAGTTGCCAGACATGATTACATGTCCAATCGAATATATTTTAATATAGTACATATAATAACATTTCCATAAAGAGACACAATAAACAAAATACAATTTTTATTTTTTTTATTTTTAATAGGTGCTAACATAACTACTAATTGTATGACTAAATAATGTTATTTCATAATTATTTTGCAATGTATATTTAACTTATTTTTAATATGTTAAAGTAGCCTTCTTCTCTGGCTAACTTGACCGGCCACCACTGGGTGCAAGTGCGTGACAAACTGTGGGTGGAGAACCGTATGGTTAGATTTTTTTTATAGGTGTGTAAAAAAACAACAACTTTTTAAACCTTTCTAGCTGTTAAACTGCGCCAACTGTCGCATGCACCTTCACAAAAGGGTTGAGTTTAAGCTTCAAGTAAATGTAAGCACAATGTGTGTTCATGCAGGAAATGACACAAACATTTTAGGATGGACTATCCCTTTAATGTCATTCAAACAACAAAAGAAAAAGATAAAATCACTCACTACTCTTGACTGAATAACTTGTACAGCTTTAATAAGAATCAACATAAACTTAATTCATACAGTAAGACAACAGTTTTATTTTACATTTGTTTGCTTATTCAATTTTTTTGTAGTATTTCTTACCTTAATACATCTATTGGACAGACCTACATCAAAAAACTAAGGGCACATTTGATTTCATTTGCATCTTTGTTCTATTGTTTTATGTGTTCCATTGCTTGTAATTTGCTGCTTTGTTTTTATTTTTGTATTGAGAATTATAACAGTTTGGTATTGTAACAACCTCATACACCGCCTGACCAAAAAAAAAAAAAAAAAGGATTTAAATAGGCATATACTTAAAGGGGGGGTATCACACACAGTTTCTGCCAATCTCATGTTAATCTTGAGTACATATAGAGTAACAACAATGCATCCTTTATATCTCCGAAAAGTCTTTAGTTTTATCATATTTATAAAAGAATTTATGCTAAACCAAGTCTTTCCAAAAAAAGCAGAGCTCCTGGAGGTGTGCCTGCTGTCAGTGCCGTGGACGGAGCTAAAGAGTCACGAGCGCGCGCAGCTTCTACGTAGAGATCGCAGGCTAGCTGCGACATCATTATAAATAAAAAGGGAACAAAAACGTTTGTGTTGTTTACATTATATGCACTTGCACGCAGATTGCCAGCAAAACACAGACATCTGATGCACCTTTACTCACCACCCGCGATCTGCAAATCCAGCACCGAACTGGGACTTGTTTACAAAGTATTCATCACCGAAATCCCGGGAACAAACAAACATGCACAACTCCATTGCTGCCCCGGAAAAACAAACCTCATCCACTGTTCCCTTGATGCTGGGTTCTTTGGCAAGCTGAAAAAGGCAATCTTTCCCTCACAACCAAAAACACACTCCTTCGGTGACAGGAGCTGGGTCTCATTTCAGAGGCTGCATCATTAGGAGATCGCATTTGAGAGGCTGAATACTTCATCAAGGATGTCATATTTAAGAAAAGTAACCGTAATACAATTGGCTGATATTCATTGTGAGTTGTAAAATACTCTAATTTCTTTCTTACGTTGCAATCTAAAGGATATTTTCCTTAAATGAGACTGCTTCGATGATGTATGCAGGCTTCAAAGGGTGCAGCTCCTGAATTGGGACACAGCCATTGTTGAAAAATCTCTCGGCTTCTGTATCCCGAACGAATAAATCCCGTTGATGGGCGTGTTCTTGCTCTTGCTCTGGGTGATGTGTGTGTGCGCTTCTCAGGGAGAAGTGCCTATACAAGGAATTCCACTCTCTTTTGACGTCATACAGGCCATACTAGAAAAAAAGTCTCTGAAACCCGCTCCGAAACCGGAAGTAGTGTATTTAGCACAGAAATACTTCGGCCATGTTAAGCAAGAGAATGCAACTCTTTAACAGTGTTAACAAGTCAGAATGCATGAAATAGCATCAAACCCCACCTTTAAGAGTCTATGACTGGATCATTATTGCAGTGATTATTATGTTTCTAGCATGTTATATGTTTGGCAACAGTTCTTTTAACCCTAATTGGTGGAGTGTGTAGCTTTTCACTTAAACAACCATGTAATTAGACGTATCATGGCTAAATTCCAAGATGACAAAGCCAAGATTCATCGGGCTCAAATTGTGAAAGAATGGTTCAGAGAGCATGAAGAATCATTTTCACACATGAAATTGGCACCTCTGAGTCCAGACTTTAAATTCATTGAAAGTCTTTAGGATGTGCTGGAGTAGACTTTACAGAGTGCTCACCTCTTGCAATGTCAAGATCTTGACCAAAAATCAATGGACCTCTTGATGGGAATAAATGTTGGGATGCTATTTCCATCGAGAGGTGCATTAGTTTATGGTCAAGATCTTGTATTGACAATGCAAGAGGTGAGCACTCTGTAAAGTCTCCACCAGCACATCCCAAAGACTTTCAATGAATTTCCATGAAGGTCCAGATTCAGAGGTGCCAATTCATGTGTGAAAATGATTCTTCATGCACCCTCCCAACCATTCTTTCACAATTTGAACCTAATGAATCTTGACATTGTCATCCTGGAGTATGGTCATGGTTCCTACGTGTTTGTTTAAAAAATGAAAAGCTACACACTCAATTAGGGGTAGAAGAACTGTTTCTAAACATATAACATGCTAGAAACATAATAATAACAGCAATAATGATCCAGTCATAGACTCTTGAGCATTTCCCTATTTAAACCCAAACAGTGACTTTTTTTTTTTTTTTTAGGCCAGGCAGTGTATATATAGTGATATATATATATATATATATATATTGTTATCAGGAATTAAACATATATTTGTTGTATTACTCATATTTAATTTTCACAAAGGGGGAAAGTCCTGTATTATCTTTCCAACTCTTCCTCTAAGAGTTTGATGAAGATCAACTCACCGCAAGACACCAACAGACACTGAAAATAATGAACTACACACATAGTGTTGGTTGTGTTCTTGAGTGCATCTGGTCATGCTTTTGGCTCATATTATTCACACTTCTCTTCAGAACACAATCACCCCCTGCCACAATCTGTTTCCTATGATCAGACCAGTGGCGAGGCCAGAAATCTTCAAGTGGGTGGACCTTGGTGAAATAGGCTGGACCTCTTTTTTTTGTCTAAAATACTAAATACTGATACTAAACAAGATAATGTATGTCACTATAGGTTCTGGCAAAATTATAATTGCTGCAGTCTATTTAAAAATATAAAATCTGAATTAAGTATTAAAAAATATGTTTGATGAATGACTCAATGATTCACTCATAAAGACTTTTATTGTTTCATTACTGGACGAATTAGTGTTTTTGAATGAACCTACTGGGGCAACAATGTAATTGAAACAATCTTTATTTGAAGCATCTAGTTACTTTTAAAAAGATTTAGGCCTACTCAATTTTGATCGTTACCGTTGACATCAGTTTATATCTGAAATATAAACTTTTATCCAAGTATATTGTTCTAAATTATATACAATAATTTGAATGTGTGTTAGATAGAAATAATGTTAAAAAAGACTTGTGTTTTTATTTATTTATATTTTGAATAAGCCTAAACAAGACAAATTTATAGTAAATATAAATAATAATAATAATAATATTTAATAAAAAAAATAAAATAAAAAAAACTAGAATACTGCTAGAATATTTAACTGGAATATTTAATTAGACATGGTAAACTAAATAATCCACTTTTTTTTCTTTTTTTTTTTTTATATGCCATACGGGACTCGAATCGGTCAATCTGTTCATTACAAACCTTCCGAACGAAGTGATTCACTACAATGAATCAGACTTTCCAAAGCTACATATAAAAGAGATAGGACCGTTTAGATGAACCGATTTGAATCCGTGTATCATTCGTTCATTCATTTTTCTATATAAAACCAAAAATCAAAAAACAAAAAAACTAAAAAAAAAAAAAATATTTTCCTTTTTAAAATCCAAAATGAAAAAAACAGAAAACGACTCGTTTTCCGATTTTCGATTTTGTGCTCAAATTAAAAATGGAAAAAACGGATAACGAGCCCTCAAATTATATTTTGGTTTTCTCATGCAAGTGGCTTACCGGAAGTCATCGTTACGCGCGCGGGGAAAGCGTCAAAGCGAGTGACGTGGCCGGACTGAAGTAGTTAACAATACATACTAAAATACAATAGTTAGAAAGATATGTGACGAAATAATTAATAACTATAAATGTGCAAAACATATAGGCCTACAACAAATAAATGCAATATAAAAGCTAAGGAAACTGAATCATCATATAGAATATATAAAGTTGCTCAAAATATTGGCCATATACAGTGTTAATGCAAAAGTAACTAGTTATTATTATTATTATTATTAATATTACTATTATAGCTACATGAATTAATGCACTTATTATTTGTTTAAAACCACAGTGTTTACAATATAATAATAATTATTATAGTATAATATTAATAGGCCTATACTATTTTTGGCAGCTGTTACAGAAACATTTTTACAAAAAAAATCTGATTTAACCTTGAGATTTGAAGTATTAGATAGCTTAGATATTTTGCACCACTACAATGACACTAATAATTCTTAATTTCTGATAGAAATGCAAAATCAATGGGTAGTTATTAATAGAATAACGAGATACAAACCTTTAAAACCATGTCAACAAATACATGCATGCAGTTTTGAGGCAGCTTTAATCGTATGTTTGGTAATTTCATGACTTAACTTACAACAGAACATTTTTATTTTTATTTATAGGCCTACATAGCTTTATTTAAGCTATAATAAAGTAATTATGTAGCGCGCGCCGGCGCATTTGCTCATGCAATTCTTGAGTGCGCGCCACGAGCATAGTATAACGGCTAATTGAACAGTCATGTTAATTGTTAATTGAGTTTGACCGACATATTGACATCTCATCTGACCGCAGTTCACTGTTGTTCAACTGAAGCTCCTCGTAGTCACCTGTAGCCTACCTTTTCCGCGCTGGTTTGACTTGAGGTGAAGTTGGAATGCGCGTCTGAAAAGTGTCCAGTTTGTTGTGGTCGTCAAGAGACAGCTCTATATAAACGCAGCGTTTTACTTGGTGATGTTTAAAAATATATATATATATATATTTTTGGTATTTTATGCTCTTTTGGTGGTTTGTGGAGTAACATCACCCGGGGGGGATATTTTTTATAGATACAGGGATACACAGACCAGACCAGACAAATCGCACCCTGGCTATAATAATAATAATATTAATAATAACTTTTGCATTAACACTGTATATGGCCATTTTTTGTACAGAATGTCTGCTTGACTGTCTGTTGTACCAGAGGGAGTGGGGAGGGAAGAGGGGGAGTTTTATATGGTCGCCGTGGGTGGGTGGGTGGGTTTGGTTAGTTTCAGTGTTTTGCACTTGATCCACGTCTTATATATGTAACCTGTAACATTCAATAAAAATTTGATCACAAAAAAAACACTGTATATGGCCAATATTTTGAGCAACTTTATATATTCTATATAATGATTCAGTTTCCTTAGCTTTTACATTGCATGTATTTATTGTATATGTATATGCACATTTATATTTATTAATTATTTCGTCTCATATTTTTCTAACTATTGTATTTTAGTATATGTATTGTTAACTACTTCAGTCCGGCCATGTCACTCGCTTTGAGGCTTTCCCCGCGCGCGTAACGATCACTTCCGGTAAGCCACTTGCATCCAATGAGAAAACCAAAATGTAATTTGAGGGCTCGTTATCCGTTTTTTCCATTTTTAATTTGAGCACAAAATCTAAAATCGGAAAACGAGTCGTTTTCCGTTTTTTCATTTTGGATTTAAAAAGGAAAAAAAAAAAAAACTTTCTTTTTTTGTTTTTTGATTTTTGGTTTTATATAGAAAAATGAATGAACGAATGATACACGGATTCATTTGCTAGAATGAATCTGTTTTTACAAAGCGACACGTGAGAGGAGGACCATTTAAGATGCCCCAATTCAACAGAATAAATTGGACTTACCAGCGCTACACGAGATGGAGGTGACAGTTTGGTTGTTTACCTCCGCTCGCTCCTCAGTAAACAAATGTGATATTAAAAACAGAGACTGTCGCGCTGCACAGCTAATCATTGGGGAAAAGTAGCTTTTTACTGGAAAATTGTTGAAAGCAGAGCTCTTCAAAGCTATTTAGTGTTTGGAGAGTTACCGTCATAATGGTGTGCGGGAAGGACACAATACTGAACCTTAAAGCTCAATTTAATTTAATTTAATTTAATTGTCATCACTTCATTTTGTAGAATTTGTTTACACACAGGTGCATATGTTACCGTACAATGAATTGTTACTGTAGAATAAATAGTCACTGTAGAAATGAAACAAACCGGCACACATAGGCTATTATAAGTGCAACTCATGTCACCTGTTAATCACTGCAGGTTTCCCCTGCAGAAAGAAGCAGAACCATCTAATTATAAACAAATGTCAGCTTCTGTAATCTGTTGTATTTCTGAGTGAAACAAAATATTTACTGGGTAAGACGTAATTATTATACCATCAGGATTTATTTGTTGTTTGTTTTTCAGTACTTTGAAACTGTGAAGCATAACTCTTTCCTTTGTAATATAATTTGTGGATAATAAAACAGCCAGAAAAAGGAAAAAAAAAAAAAAAAGTTTCCAGGAGAGCGCCACTAGAATTTTCAAAAGATTTTCTCTACATATAAGTTAAAATAAGAAGAAAAAAAGTTCATAAGTTTTGATTTCAATAGTAAAATAAGTAACTACATTGTGAGATCAGAGTAAATCAGATATTTCTCTCTATGTATAATGACTTTAAATGAGCTGCAGAATAAAGAACCGCCATATGGTTCCATTCAGCAGTTTCCCATTTGGGCAGACACCTTTAGCATCTTCACGACCTAATCAAAGTAGATGAGGTGTGTGTGTCACAGTTGTTTGAGCGGAATGTGTTTGCAACAGAGTGGAAACAGACTGATATGAATAAAGCAAAAAAAAGGAGAACAATGGAAGATGTGTGGGAATGTGTCTGTATCAGTTTTGAGGGAGATACATGTGTTGCAGTATTTGTGAAAAATGTGCAGGTCTGAGAAATGTGTGGTTTAGTGTGTGTGTGTGTGTGTGAGGTTGGAAGGGGGTAAGTGGTGTGGTTAGACACCCGGAGTCACTGAACATTCTTCTGGCATGTGTTCAGCTTCCAGCCCCCTCTTCCTCCTCTTGTGTGTGCGAGACTCTGTCCTGGCAGCCAGCCCGGCTATGAAGTGAACTTAAACAAACTTCTGTTGCAGCCATCTGCTGGAGCTGGGGAATAAATCAAACAGCTTCACGGCCGCCAGCGATCGAGTTACCATGAGCAACAGCGCCCGCGCGCCTGCCTGGAGCCACAGCAAACCTCCGCCGGCCAACATGTGGCCACTCTAATCCCTCCCAGAGAGAAGAGAAGAGAAGCGAGAGAGAGAGAGAGAGTGTGTGTTGGAATGTTTTGTTTTGATACTCCTTTAAAGTATTTTGTATCATGCATTTTTTTTCCATTTGCTCACACACGTATTATTATTGACTAATAACCATTCTTGTTCCAAGCATTAAAGGTGCCATAGAACGTGCTTCCAGAAGATGTAATATAAGTCTAAGGTGTCCCCTTAATGTGTCTGTGAAGTTTCAGCTCAAAATACCTCATAGATTTTTTTAATTCATTTTTTTAACTGCCTATTTTGAGGCATCATTAAATATGAGCCGATTCAGGCTGCGGCTCCTTCAAATTCTTGTGTTCCCCGCCCCCGAGCTCGTGACTGCCCATAAACAAAGTTCAGACAGCTAATATAACCCTCAAAATGGATCTTTACAAAGTGTTAATCATGCAGCATGTCTAATCGTGTAAGTATGGTATTTATTTTGATGTTTACATTTGATTCTGAATGAGTTTGATAGTGCTCCTTGGCTAAAGCTAACATTACACACTGTTGGAGAGATTTATAAAGTCATGTAATCATGGATCATGTCAGTTATTATTTCTCCATCTGCCATTTTCCACTATTGTCCTTGCTTGCTTACCTAGTCTGATGATTCAGCTGTGCAGCTCCAGACGTTCTGCCCTTGTGTAATGCCTTGGACATGAGCTGGCATATGCAAATATTGGGGGCGTACATATTAATGATCTTGACTGTTACGTAACAGTTGGTGTTATGTTGAGATTTGCCTGTTCTTCTGAGGTCTTTTAAACAAATGAGATTTATATAAGAAGGAGGAAACTATGGTGTTTGAGACTCACTGTATGTCATTTCCATGTACTGAACTCTTGTTATTCAACTATGTCAAGGAAAAATTAATTTTTAATTCTAGGGCACCTTTAAGGATGATTACAGTTTATGTTTCTTAAAACCGACGCAAGTCAGACCTGATAAAATGAGACCCGAGTCCAAATCGACGGCATTTATTTTTATTTTTTTCAAAACCCAACTGGATGTAAAAGAGGCAGCATCGTCTGTACATCCCTGCAGGTCAGTAGAGGTGACTTTTTCAACCAGGTATGACACAGACCAAAATCAGAGATGACAAATAAGAAACACCATGGCAGTTGTAGATTTAAAGGTAGGAAGCCCATGGTTTAATTTTTGTTCATTTTAATTTAATTTACATCATCTGCATTTAGGTGGCTTTTTTTTTCAATCAATATCTGGCAACAGTACCCTTTCATGGGGAACTCAATGCTGCATCAGTTGCTGACGCTATGGGGACGTGTCCTGCAGAACCCAGTGTCTGAGGCATATGTGAACTCAAGCCAATCCTATTGGCCAAAATCAATTAAACAGACAGGCCACAACATCTAGATATCATAAACAGATATCAGAATGTGAATTGGGATGCTGGGTCTGATTCGGTATGGTGTGATTTAATAACGGAAGGTCGTCAGCAACTGGTAAATGTGATGAGATTAATGATCTGATGCACATGGATATGCTGATAACTCCCAAAAATCAGCTTATTAAAATAATCTGTTGTCCCAGCTTATATGCAAACCAATAACCCGGCAATGCAAGTTAACTACGTTTACAAGACTTTATTAATAAATCAGGTTATTTTCAGGTAGTGACGTCAAGACATAGTCATTCGTGTATTCAGTCTCAAAGTATTCTATCTGTTATATCAATTGTGATATTAAATAAAGCATATGATATTAAAAATAATGAAGAGCAGGAACCATTCAACAGAATTGGTGCAAATTGCTGTCACACAAACCATGACAAAACATGAATATTATATATGTGTTTACATGCTTTATATGTTTTTAGTTTAATTTATTTGCACATAGAAATTAAATGTGTACTTTTACTCCTGCAACTCTGAGGACATTTGTGTCACATATGATGAAAATACCCCACCCAATCTATTGGAAAGAATTCCAGAGATCCTAAGACTATTTGATCCCTTATTCATGACTCCTCGCCCCCCTAACGCTCTTAATAGCACACTGATTCACTCATGCACACACTGTAATCTCTGAGCTGAGTGTTACCTGTAGTATAGAGACTCAATTGTAGGATCAACCTTTTAGATTATAATATTTTATTTTCTATGCATTTACAGAACTGAAATTACATTAAAACTAAAATCACAGCAGTACAGCCAAAATCTTTTGAATTAAAAGAGAACTGACAACCAGTATAACAGATGCAATACCTTTGTTGTTGGAATGTCCCCAATGAATTGATGGAACAATCATTTTTGCATCATATCATACAAGGTTTAAAATGACTTAAAAAGATAGTTCTATTAGTAGAAATGTGTATGGTGTATTATTTTAGTTGATTACTCTTAGCAAGATCTGATTTCTGAGAGAGGCGCTATTTGTTCGCTATTTATTTCATTAATAGAGTTTACACTCATTCACTTCACACACTCATTAGTGATTTTAGAGGTGAACCTCACCTGTTATCAAGCAAACATGAGGAGTGAATTGGTCTGCCAAATATTTTTGCTATTATTCGGTAGTATTTGTGTGTGTGTGTGAACACATGGGTAACCTGTGGCCTTGTTGAACAAATGAATCATGACTTGGAATGTGACCTGGTAAAATTACTATGAGATTATCTTCGGCTTTGAAAAATACAACATCATATGCTCTTAACAGAAATTTCTAAAATTTCAGATAATTGTACTATTTATTAATAGTTTCATTATTTTTCGATGTGTTGTATAAGGGAGGCTGTTTGAGCCAGTTATGTTACACTGTGTGCTGAATGAACAGAACTGCATGACTGATTCAGCAAAGGTGAGAGAGACTGGAATGAGCCATCACACAAACAGAACAAGAGAAGCAGTAAAGATGGAAAAACCCTCTCATTTCAGCAAGAGAGAGGAAGAATAAAAATAAACAATGACTTCAATCACTAACCTTTCCCTGTGAGAACACAATCGCAAAAAAAAAAATAAATAAAAAAAAAAATAAAAATCACAAATAAGTTATCTGTTTTAACTTAATTGTTTCTCCTAGACTGAAATGGAGAGCAGATGAAGACATACATTTAAATATCCTGCTTTGAAGACATTTCTAAAAAGACCCCATCTCATGTCTACTCCAGACTAGAGTTTCAGAAGAGAAATTCTTTGAGCAAATTACACAAGCTATGCTATATATTTTACAGCTCTATACTATTACTGTGTCAACAATTTACTGTATATTTTTCTTTCTCTCTAGCAGACAAATCTGAGAAAAAGTTGTTACTTAAATGAGACAACTGAATTCTCCATTTGCTGCGCAATGAAAGAAACTGTGTTTTTCACGGGGTACATCTTTCATTCAGCAAGAATGGGACATAGAATACAGAGATTTTCCGGGCGTACTGCCACTGACATGTTCAGTGGGGGTTTCACACAATTACAACTGGAGCTTGGACAAAAAATCTTAGAACCTGGTCAGGCAGGGCAGGTTCTGTGTTTAGAGGCCAAGCGGAACCAGTCAAGCTCCTTCATCAAAGAATGGCGAAATTACATAGAACATCTTAATTTCAACACTCAGACCATTTATTAAAACTGCACTGCAAAAAAAAAAAAAAAAAAAACAGACTCATGCAGAAACGTTCATGGTTCATATGACCACTCACACAAATCAACACCTATTCACTATTCAGCAACTTGACCTGCTCTCATTATTGGTAGCAAAAACTATGCTGTAAATTATGGCTGCACATTATATCAAAATAAAAGCATTATCATGATATGGCTTAGTGCAACTGTTAAATCACGCAGGCTGTGATTTAGTAAATATATGTGGTAGTGGTTTCAGAGTGAAGTGCATCATTTACGCGTTCATAATACAGTGTTTCAGAGGCTCAGAACGGCTTTGTTCATTTAATGTGAATCAAGCGGTTCTGAGACATTGAGCTGCACGCTTGTTAACGAACATAGTGCCCTCTGAAACTGGATGGTGCATTTATTTATTCGCTAGCATCCCATCAAAATAAAAGCTTGGTATACTGTTTAAAAATGATATTCAAATAAAATTATTTTATTACTTACTTTTTTACAGCTCAATAGTATTACAGAATATTTCTTGTTAAAAAATATATATTTAATGATAATCACAATAAAATTATAATAGTAAATATTTTATAGTTACATCGAATGTGGTCTAAAAATTTAAGTAGAAAGATTTTTTTTTTTTTTTTTTTCCTCAGTTCACTTTATGGTTGGACAAGTTGTAAATGCACAATTAAGGACACATGAAGTGACTTTTAAAAAACATAAATCCATCCAAACTGCTCCGAATATAGAGATGAAACAATATTGATGATAAATTGTATTTCTCAATCATGGCAAAAGTGTGAATGTTTGCTGAATGTTTTATGGAAACATCAAATCATGCCTGTAGTTCAAAGCGTTGAATGCCCATAAAACCTCATAAGCAAGTGGTCAAATGTAGATTCATAAAACTGTAACACTTTACAATAAGGTTCATTAGTTAACTACATTAGTTAACATTAACTAATAATGAACTGCACTCATACAGAATTTATATGTTAATTTCAACATTTACTAATACATTATTAAAATCTTGTTAACATTAGTTATGCACTGTGAACTAATATGAACAAACAATGAACAACTGTATTTTCATTAACTAATGTTAATGAAGATAAGTAAATATAGTAACATGTATTACTCACGTGGTTATTTCATGTTAGTTAATACATTAACTAATGTTTAACTAATGAACCTTATTATAAGGTGTTACCCATAAAACATGTTCCACTAATCATTCAATAAATAAAAACAACTTAAAATACTTCAAATATCGGAGAGACTAGATTGTATAGATTGTAAGCTGTGGAATAAATCTTTTACAGATAAAATTGATAAAATGGCAAAAGATTGCCAAAACCGGTTCAATTGTATGAAATCACAGCAGTAGCAGGGAGGTCTGTGCTCATCATTTATGTGCAGTATATTAATCACTCTTTGCCCAACTGTATGATTATAAAGTGCACCAAACTTTACGGCAGTTCACAGAGGTGCTGCCTGTTGTGTGGCTAAGTGATTATAATGTGTCTTTTCTGACACATTATAATCAGAGTGATACATTCTGTATTAAAACTGCATATCTAGTTGACATATTTAAGCTTTATAATGAGACCAATAATCTTCTGGACAGAGTCAAACACACACTGATTTTGCCTTCAAGTGTACAGGTCTGGAAAAATGACACAAGGGCAGTTACAGTAATTTCCACAGCTACTGAAACACACTAGCATCATTGTGTGTGCGTATTTATGCATAAAGTTTTCCCCTGTTACATGAATTAACTTAGAGAGGAATTAAAGCTCTGGTCTGTTGATGTTAATAAATACTTATCCAAGGACTTTTGAGCCCTTCATTTCCAGGCTTGAGAATGTGGAGTACCTCATCTGTGATGGTGAGCTTGCTGAACTTCAAGCAGATTATATTAAAGAAATATTTCCTGGAACGTGAATTTAAGAGGTTTTGGATAGTCAGAGGCATACTGTCACTGATATGCAGCTTCCAAAAAAATCTATTGCTTCTATTCAAAATGGGCTTCCTTAAAGAGGGTTAAAGTTCAATGTTGCCACATTGATCTCCACCTGTGTGATCCTTGACCTAGTATGACCTCTCATCTGTTACAAATACCTTCATACCTTATGATACAGGAATAGTAACTCTAGTGTGAACATATTAATTGAGAATCACAATTTTTTTGTTTGTTTGTTTCAAATAGAGATCACGATTCAACTGAATCTTGTTTCCACCACTGAATAAAAAAAGGTGAATTTACATCTTGCAATTTTGAGGGGGTTTTGTCTCTCATAATTGAATTGAATTTAAATATAGTCGCAATAGCGTGTTATAAGGTCAGAACAGTGTGATATAAAGTTGCAATAGCGTGTTATAAAGACAATTCCAACCCTCTACGGACACTGAAGCTTGAGTCACCATTGGCTAGTAATGTTTCTTATTTTACTCGCCAGACTTTTTACATGGAATGCAAGAACAATGCAAATGAAAAAAATCTACATACATATAAAATATAAATTTCAAACACTATTAAAGTCAAGTAAACAGTCTGTAATAAAATAAGCAATAGCACATATAAACACAATAGAAAATATGCCAATTAAATAGTGCTTTTCAGGTTTTTCAGGTAGATCAAACAGTAGTTTTATGCAAATTAGGTAAAGAAAAACTAATCAATTAATCAAATGTAAAATAGAACTGCATAATATTCACTGTATAAATTAAATATAGATTATTCCTTATTAAAGTTACAAAAGCGGAGTGTTTTTTGCAGCGAGTATGCTGTTTGATCAACATTAAAAACAGACAGCAGCAGGAATATCAGGCTGCTGTCACTTTAAGAGCTAATGCACTGATCAGCTCTGTTTGTGAAAGAGAGCTCAATTCAGTATTCGTGTGCTGTCAGACAGCTTTCTGGGCACAAGTTATTTTTTTAGTCTTCTTGTACTTGAACGTTTAAATTGGCAAAGCATAAAAACACATGCAAATGATAAACTTCAATGACGACAGCACTGGTCTGATAGAAACAGTGACAGTTCTGTCAATGAGCCCTGCATGTACTCTCTCTTTCTCTCACTGTGAGTGCGTGTGTGTGAGAGAAAGTGACAGAGGGCGCTCTTAGCCAAGCCACGGTGCATAAAGCTCAGCAGTAGGAGTGCTCCGATTGATCAGCTACCGATCGCTATCGGCCGATAATCGATTTGGGAGGTTTGATCAACGGTTTCTATAAAGGACGATCTTATAAACCGATCTCATGCTGACGAGGCATAAAGACATGCAGTGGCACCGCCTCAATCTCTGTCCAGCACAGGTAAAATAATGCTAAAGGTAAGGTACAATTCATATTTTTTTTATTAAAATATTTTCTGTGAGAGACGTAATTTCACAAACAGAATCAAACGAACACGAATCAAATGCGCACTCACTTTCCCTCTCAAAATGAGCAAATGGCTTCACATCAGCACATCACAACTGTACTATAATTGAGCTGCAAGCTGCAAGTTGACACAAATCGAGGCAGTGTCGTATAGTCACTAAAGTTTATAATCTGCATTTCTTTTTAAGTCTTGCCAGTGTTTAAATCACTCAGCACTCAAGGTCTCTCCTAGAGATGGAGCGCTCATGCACACTCAAAGCGCACACACATAAAGCCGCCTCACAAACAGCTTTCGAGTACCACATTGCACTTAAATGGTCAAATACACATAAATGTATGTACAAAATTACCATCTTGACGAGTATGCACATAAATACAGTCAGCTTTGTAGTAAAGGAATGTAATCATTTGTGTAACGGCATGTGTAATACTGGATCCATTCCGTGCATTCTGTCTTAAAGTGACAGCAGCCTAACAATCCTGCTGTTGTCTCTGATTTTTTTTCTTATGTTGTTTTTTTCTTATGTTTCTTTGTCTTATGTTGTTTGATTAACATTCCTGAATGATTAACTTTTTTAACCTTTATTGTAAAGATTAATCTGTATTTCATTTATTTAGGGAAGACTATCCAGTATTATTTTACATTTGATTCCTTGTTAATTTTTTTTAGTATTTCTTACATCAATACTACCATTAGACCTACCTGAAAAAAACAAACAAACTGCAAATTAAAAACAAAAAAACTAAACAAAAACAAATTCAGGCCCTGAATGAATGTCTGTAAAAATCTTGATTGGAGCATCCCTATTAATAATTTTACATGATAAAAAAGATCGGTACCGGTGATCGTATCAACAGATACTGCTTCCTGTGATCAGTGATCGGCTCCAAAAATCCTGTATTCAAACCCTTTGTCCGCAGGCAATGAAATATCTGCGATAAGCTTATTTTTTTATTTCAGACGACTGGATTCGTACTAATAAAAGTGGCTAATAAAAGAACTTTTTAGTCACCTCTCGTAAAATTTGGTCGCATATGTGACTGATTTACTCGCAATGTAGAAGGTTAAACAACTTTTTTCCTTGCAATTGCCAGTTTATATCTCATAATTCTGAGAAAAGAAATCAGAATTGTGATATATAAACTAGCAACTGTGAGAAAAAAAGGTCAGAATTCCAAGAAGAAAAGTTAGAATTATGATATATAGACTCGCAATTGTAAGAAAAAAAGTCAGAATTATGATATATAAACTCGCAACTGTGAGACAAAAAGTCAGAATTGTGAGATAAAAAGTGACAATTATCTTTAAAAAAAAAAAAAAAAAAATTCAGTGGCAGAAACATTCTCCCACGATTCTGAACAGACAACTAAACAAAATAACACGTAATTTACTAGAGATTCTGATATGTTAATTGCTGAAGTCTATTTAAAATGTTTAATTCATTTGAATGAATTATTTTTAAAAATCAGTTTGAATTAATTATTCAATGACAAATACATTTTTAACAGTCCCTTGTTGCCACCTGTGGTCGCATAACAATGTAATTGATACAGTTGTTATGTGAAGCAACAAGTTACTTTCAAAAGGTGATTTTGCTCCATCTTGATCACTTCCGTATACATCAGTGTCTCCGAACTATAAACTTTTATTTCAGTACTTCTGTGATAATTTGAATATTTGTAACACGGAAATAACGATACTGTGTTTGCAAACACAGTTTGTAAAGCTGTTTCATAGATAGTCTAACTGCTTTCTCTGGGATAGCAGCAACGCAAACACAGATTTGAATGTTCCGGTGTGATTTTGTCAAAGGTTTATTAGACACAGGCACAGACACAAAAAAATGTCAGAATTGTGAGTATATATCACGCAATTCTGACTTCATAACTCGCAATTTTGATATTATGACTCACAATTGCGAGTTTATATCTTGCCGTTCTGAGGGGGAAAAAAGTCAGATTTAAATGTTTCGGTGTGATTTTGCCAAAGGTTTAATAAACACAGGTGAAACGTTGTCATTTAGGAATTGAATTGAGATCGCAATTTTTAACAAATGACAGATAACACATCAATACCTATTGGCTTACACAAATAGTTCATGGGCTGACAGTTTACAAGTAGAAGACATGTGTAGTCATGCCTGTAACATGATAGGAGATTGCTGGCATTACATATCAAGAACCAATCAGCATGCACCACATAAGAGTAGTTTTGTGACTGAATTTCAAGTCATTAATTGTATAGAGCCACCACTCAGCTACTCAGCAGAAACACTACAGTACCTACTTGCAATAGTCTATGGGGGTATGCAAACTTTTCTCAGATCTAAAGTTGTGAAGCTTTATGTTTTTCAGTAAATATTAAAATTGTGCTGCCAAATGGATATACGTGTGTCTGAGGCGAAAGGCTTGTTGTCATCTGGATAGCAATATTAGCCCTGCTGCATAACAGACTAAAGCTATTTCTGCTAGGACTCAGTGATGCTGTCTTACGTTGGTATGATGTGTTTCTGATAATATTAGCCAAGAGCTCAGATCTAAACATAGACAAAGTTTGTCACTCCAGCAGCAGGTCCTGATACAGCTCTCATTACACCAGCGCTATTTTAGACATACCCAGAGACAAACAGCAATTCTGCTTTTTATCTCATCTCACAGACCCACAGGCAGGACCCAGACCCAGAGGAAGAGAAACGGGTTGGTTAAAAAGAAAATTTCACACTATTAAAGGATTAGCTCACTTTAAAATGAAAATTACCCCAAGCTTTACTCACCCTCAAGCCATCCTAAATGAATTTCTTCTTTCTGATGAACATTCACATTATTATACGCACATGCACCCAGCCATGCACGCGATGTAAAAGAAAACGTGATTCAATAGACCAGGCCACCTTCTTCCATTGCTCCGTGGTCCAGTTCTGATGCTTTCAGCAGTGGACAGGGGTCTGCGGCTATGCAGGCCCCCATACGCAACAAACTGTGATGCACTGTGTATTCTGACACCTTTCTATCAGAACCAGCATTAACTTCTTGGGCAATATGAGCTACAGTAGCTCATCTGTTGGATCAGACCACACAGGACAGCCTTCACTCCCCACATGTATCAGTGAGCCTAGGCCGCCCATGATCCTGTCGCTGGTTCACCACTGTTCAGCAGTACATCTCCAAATATATATCCAAATTAGGCTTTTAAAGTATGAGTGATACTGAGTGATATTTTCTTCACAATTTTCAAATCCACATTCCACAAACACGCAAATCTTAATATTACATCCTGGGCGGGACTAACAGGAACTGACAAATCAAACTTTTCATTTTGACAAGCGTGTGAAATGCACTTACAGAGAGAAGGGAAACTTTGAAACTGCCTGCAATGGACTATCATTCTTTTAACTAAATAAATAAAGTATTAGTTTGATAATACATTTATTCTAATTAGCATCACTTATTACATTATTTCATACATCTTTTAGGGAAAATGACCAATTATTTATTGGGTGGGCCACAATTCAAAGTGGGTGGGCCCAGGCCCACTCGGGCCCACCCGTAGCTTTGCCACTGATATAAATCAGCTTCAAAGTAACACAGCCTTTCACATTAAGATACATTCATAAGTGATATGATCTGAAATCAAAACTACTACACTTTTAACATCAGTCAATCAAACATTTTTTTTATGATATAACTTAAGTAATTAGTACTAAAACATGGTAACCATGTATGAATAAAAATGTAAGAATACATATTTGTAATTTTAACAGAAAATTTGTGCTGGTGGTGCTTAGAGATTCAGTGTTTCTGTAATATATTTTTTTTTAATAAAACTACTAATACTGATAATATAACAATACTATAACTAATTATACTACTAATAACAATATAAAACACGCCAAGGTCTGATGAGCCGCTGGGTTAATGAATATTAATCATGTATGTAATATGTATCAAATATGTAAGACACTCTCTCTCTCTCTCTCTTTGTGTGTGTGAGAGAAACACAGAGTGCTCTCAGCTGAGCGGCAGCAAGTCGGGCACCTTCACACTACAGTTTACAGTGCGTCAAATAAGATACCATTATCGTCTCCGTGTAAACTAAAAAAACACAAATTTGTAAAAACTGTGATGGCATGCGCATGCTTATTATGTGTACAGTCTATAGATGCATAGTGTTTCTTTACAAATTGTCATCGCCAACTAGGGCTGCACAATTAATCACAATTAAATCACACGCAGTTTGGCAAAGGCTGCAAATATTTCATGCGCAGCTTGTCAGAGCTGTACGGCTCTGTGATCAGTAGTAAATGCTTCTCCATCTAAAAAAAGCCAGAGGGCGCTCTCGCGCAGAAACTGCAAATATGCCCTGCAGTAGAAGTACAGAATCCCACAGAAGTGAGTACACCCCTCACATTTTTGTAAATATTTTATTATATTTTTTATGTGAAAACACTCTGAATAAATGACACTTTGCTACAATGTAAAGTAGTGAATGTACAGCTTGTATAACAGTGTAAATTTGCTGTCCCCTCAAAATAACTCAACACACAGCCATTAATGTCTAAACCGCTGGCCACAAAAGTGAGTACACCCTCAAGTGAAAATGTCCAAATTGGGCCCAATTAGCTATTTTCTCTCCCCGATGTCATGTGACTTGTTTGTGATACAAGGTCTTAGGTGTGAATGGGGAGCAGGTGTGTTAAATGTGGTGTTATCGCTCTCACTCTCTCATACTGGTCAGTGGGAGTTCAACATGGCACCTCATGGCAAATAACTTTCTGAGGATCTGAAAAAACAAATTGTTGCTCTACAAAAAGATGGCGTAGGCTATAAGAAGATTGCCAAGACCCTGAAACTGAGCTGCAGCACGGTGGCCAAGACCATACAGCGGTTTAACAGGACAGGTTCTACTCAGAACAGGCCTCGCCATGGTCGACCAAAGAAGTTGAGTGCATGTGCTCAGCATCATAACCAGAGGTTGTGTTTAGGAAATAGATGTATGAGTGCTGCCAGCATTGCTGCAGAGGTTGAAGGTTGAAGGGGTGGGGGGTCAGCCTGTCAGTGCTCAGACCAAACGCCACACACTACAGTCAAGCATGGTGGTGGGAGTGTCATTGTCTGGGGCTGCATGAGTGCTGCCAGCACTGGGGAGCTACAGTTCATTGAGGGAACCATGAATGAGCAGAGCATGATCGCCTCCCTTCAGAGACTGGGCCGCAGGGCAGAATTCCAATATGATAACGACCCCAAACACACCTCCAAGACGACCTTGCTAAAGAAGCTGAGGGTAAAGGTGATGGACTGGTCTCCAGACCTAAACCCTATTGAGCATCTGTGGGGCATCCTCAAATGGAAGGTGGAGGTGCGCAAGGTCTCTAACATCCACCAGCTCCGTGATGTCGTCACGAAGGAGTGGAAAAGGACTCCAGTGGCAACCTGTGAAGCTCTGGTGAACTCCATGCCCAAGAGAGTTAAGGCAGTGCTGGGAAATAATGGTGGCCACAGAAAATATTGACACTTTGAGCCCAATTTGGACATTTTCACTTTGGGGTGCACTCACTTTTTGGCCAGCGGTCTAGACATTAATGGCTGTGTGTTGAGTTATTTTGAGGGGACAGCAAATTTACACTGTTAAACAAGCTGTACATTCACTACATTGTAGCAAAGTGTCATTTCTTCAGTGTTGTCACATGAAAAAATATAATAAAATATTTACAAAAATGTGAGAGGTGTATTCACTTCTGTGAGATACTGTAAATAACACACATCATTCCAGGAAATCCCTATGGGCATCATACTATCACTGTAGCTGAATAAACAGAAGATTGAAACGCTTTGATTGATTAAACGTAACTAATAACCACACAACTGCCTTATTCTGTGTAAGAAGCCACATCATCTCAGAGAAGGATGCTCAACTGTCATTATGAAGTGAGTTTGGAGCAAAAACATGTTATTAAATGTTGTATTTTGTTGGACATTATGTTAATAAATGTTTCTCATGTCTGGAAAGATGTCTGACACGTGTTGCTTTTTCAAATGCACATTATAAGCAACTCAAACTCACAGTGCTTTCAGATGGATTAGCATTTGGAGCCAAACTTCATTGACGAGCCGCACATAAAAAAATAAATAAATAAAATCACAGCCTTTGTGATTTCATAATCGCACTAAGCCAAATTGTTCAAGCACAATTTCAATGTTATTTTTCTAATCATCTGATTAATCTTGCAGCCCTATCGCCAGCTACTGGCCTGGCATGCATAATATAGCATTTTTAGTTGTTTTCGTGGATCTGTGTGAACTGGATCGTTTTGACAACATTGTCATCTACGCAGTAGGGGTGTAACGGTACACGTATTTGTACCGAACCGTTTCGGCACAGGGCTTTCGGTACAGTGCACGTGTTAGGTCTCATTAAGGTCTCCTATTAACTTTACATTGTAGCAAAGTGTCATTTCTTCAGTGTTGTCACATGAAAAAATATAATAAAATATTTACAAAAATGTGAGAGGTGTATTCACTTCTGTGAGATACTGTAAATAACACACATCATTCCAGGAAATCCCTATGGGCATCATACTATCACTGTAGCTGAATAAACAGAAGATTGAAACGCTTTGATTGATTAAACGTAACTAATAACCACACAACTGCCTTATTCTGTGTAAGAAGCCACATCATCTCAGAGAATAAATTCTGTCCACGAAATCAAGAAATTCAAACAGATAGTGCTGTTTTGACACGCTTTGATGTGGCGTGACAGATCTCTGTACACAGGCGCCTCAGTTTAACTGGCAGCGCGAGTGCACGAGATCATCTCTTCCTCTTTAATAGCCTACTAATTACAGAATAAATGTTGAAAGATACAGTACAACTTACTGAAACGGTCATATCTCTTGTTATTGCTCAATCAGTGTTTCAATCAGTGTTTCAATGGTGGAAAGATGTCAATAAAACAGTTTGTAAACAATTTATCACATATAGCTTTTACCTCAGAAATGCCATTCAGTGTCCACAGCTTGTTAGCTTCTTTCGCTTAATATAAGCACTGTTTTAGCCTATATATTCATTATAATTTGCTTAGCCTGTTAGTGATGTCTCGATATGTTTAAACAAATCTGTCGTGAAAATGACAGCCACTGTGTATAAATGATTATATTTCAACAACGAATTGGAGTAAAACTTAATTTTATAATTAGATTTTGAAGTTAACGCAAAAACTGCCTTATGTGCAGCTTACAGGTTTGCATACAATTTGTTATTTGAGTGTTTATTATTATATCTAAAAATAAATAGTGATTGAATTTAGGCTAATAGTTTGGGCTCTGTTGTTAACCTTTAATATTATATTAGCCTAATGTTCAAGTAAGGGCTCCCTACATAGTTTATAGCTAGCCTGGGTGCCAGCCCGAACCCCGCCCACAACATTTTTTGGACGGGAAGTTCGGTCTGGACTCGATCCATTGTGGAGTAATTATGCTTGGCTCCCAGAAGGCCGAGCCAATCAAATTGCTAGGGCGGGCTTTAATCGATGATGGACAGGCTATCTGCGGTTACGTAACCACCCACGACATCAAAGAGCGCTTGGGTTGAATTGGTTTTCACCAACGATGACTGCAGCTGGAGAAGTAAGATGTTTAGATTCCACTATCACGTCTGTAATAAAAGAAATCGACAGCGCATTCATTTTAAAAGACGAACAAAGAACCGCAATCAAGGCATTTGTCGATGGGAAAGATGTGTTTGTCATCCTTCCAACGGGATTCGGCAAAAGTTTAAGTACAAGTTCAACATACGTAACTTACTGCGTTGCTCTGATTGGTTGTAGGTCTATCCAATTGAGTGCAGAGTTTTTTTTTTTTTACTGGTTCTGTTAAGACCGAACCAGTAACCATAATTCAAGTGCAATGGAGCAGTATCAGACTCACATTCTGCCTAGAATATGAGTATGACGAAGTCATGCTAGTTTATAGCATTAGCAGAGATACTTTTTTGATCCTTAAGAAACTTTTAGTTATAATTTAATTTAATATAATATATAAAGACAAAAACACAATTTGTTCCATAAGCTACTATTTAATAAAAAAAAAAGAAGCAATTTTGTTTAGTTTTCTCCCCATGCTGTACCGAACCGTGAGTTTTGTGTAGCGTTACACCCCTAGTACGCAGAAAATGCAAAGGAAAAACATTTCCATTTTTAGTACATCATTGTTGTGTAAACATACCCTTAGTCACCTAGCATGAAAATTTAGCTGCATATGTGAGTGATTTACTCGCATTGTAGAGGGTTGTCCATAAAAGACATAATTCTGGACTGCAACAGTTCTTTACACTTGCCAGTAAAGACTAGTCATATATACCAGAATACTGGCCAATATTTGGCCATTTTGAGATGATCAACATTGGCCGATTAACACACCCAATTGGCCAATTATAAAATAAGTAGTAGTTTTCCCTTGTTCCAAAAATCTAATCTTGTGAAGCTTAAGAATCCATGTTAAAAGCCAACCCCCTTGCGACTTGCCTAACCTGCTGGCTAAAGCCATCACAACATTTCACACCTTGTTGGTCGTTGGCCGATATACTAATGGCGAAGTTCTTTTTCATTCTTCGCTTAGGGGTAAACAGAAGTTTGAAATACGTGACCGGTATACTCTTAGTGAACATCCCGATGATGCCCACACTACTGAGAGTGAATGAATATGTAAATATGTGCTGTGTGCTTTCCTCTCAATAATAAAATAAACACAACAAAAAGGACAGTGTGAGTAAACAGCTTATGAAAGCATCTGATCATAGTGATGTGGATGCAGTACGAAGGTGTTTACCAGTGTTGCCAACTTAGCAATGAAAATCTAGCGACTTTTTGGACAAATCTTAGCAACTTTTCAATTGTCACTAGTACTGTTCTGCGAGCGCAAGATCTTGCTTTCCTGCTGCAGTCACACCTCTTTCTGTGTCTACTCTGTTCAGTGAGCAGTACATTCCGTTCACTGAACGGTAGCTGACATAAGACTTGTTTATACTTTGCCGGGCTCTGCACCGCAAGCCTCCGCTGACTGCACGTGCTCCTCCCCAAACTGACGAAACGTGTATACTTGATGTGCTCGCTGTTGGACTATTGCTTACAGCAATAGGGGTTGACCCAGAGTAATTGTCCTCTAAACCATCAGGAAGCAGCAGTAAGAAGAAGTAAAGTACACACGTGACAATTTTTGTTTTTATTACACTTCACCAAACACATGCTACATAAGAACTAAAGAATCGTTTAAAACCCAGTAAACCTTGAGATTATTACTTATGACATTAGAACAAAATATATGGAAATGAGAACATGTATAAAATTAAACTAAAGAACAATCTCTTAAATATTTTGTAATTTCATTAAACATTTTGATTAAATTTCATAAACATTTTTTATAAAACACGAACCCTTATTTCCATTAAGAAGGCTTATTTCTGCTATTAGGCTCATTTTGTAAATGTAAGAAATAATTTAATTAACGTGCACAACCGCCCACACTGCGACAATGTCATTTTCTTCATGCTTGTGCGGACGCGACGAGTATAAACCGGGTGTGTCTCATACGTTCTGAAAAGTGAAGCCACGGGTTCTTTGATCGCCCCCTGGAGGCTGGATGCAGTACAGGTCATAAACCCCGCCCTCTCAATGCAGTCGAATGAGACTTCAGTGAAAACTCAAAAATAAATTCTGCTTCAAATAAAACTTTCTGAAAGATGGTTTTGGTCATTTAAGGTAGTTGTTATCACGATGATATATATTCAATTGTTCGTTTTTGTGATGATTTAGATTTTAGCTAGCAATTTGATGCTATAAAAACGGGGCGTTTCGTCATGATTCGAAGTTGATTGACAGCTTGTCTGAGGACTGTCGGAGCTTCGAGGGGAGATTGAAGATGTATTAACTGTTAATTTTCGATTTCTTTGTTATTTAACACCAACAAAATGAGTTGTTCAGCAGTAAACTGTACTAACTGACCTACAGGATCTGACGGATCACTGAACTTTTTTTCTGTAACATTAAATGTGGGCGTTATAAGCTAATTAATAAATGTTATTAGTTAAGATAACACACCTAATGTTAACCATGTCGGGAAAAAGCAGGTGATCGTTATCTGGCAGTTACTTATTATTTTTATGGGTATAAAATAATAATTAGAAGGACAAAACCAATGATAGCCTACTCTAATTACAACAGTCGATCTCCTGTAACGTTAGTTGAACTTGATTTAAAATGGCAGGACTGTTTCTGACAATTTAGAGTTGTTTCTAGTGGCATATTATATTGAGTTTATCTACTGAATTTGCCGTCTCAAAAATATTATTGCTCAAGAAACAGAATAACCTATTATTTTATAGGTAGAATTTTAAATTGTGTATAATTTTTATAGTCTATTTAAAATACATGAATGATGACGCAGTTGTCTGGGCGGAAGTTTGATACAGCGGCTCCGCCTCGGGTTCCACAGACGATACCTTCTGCGCATGCCCAGGTTGCAAACCTTTTTTCTTATGACGTTTTTGCGTAACTTGTCAGCGCCCATCGTCAGCCATTTTGGCCTCAGTTCATTACAATGGAAGGAAGCGGCGTTGCGTCGTCCATCTTTTTTTACAGTCTATGGTATAAACTAGGCTATAGATGTGAATGGGCTGCACATGTGCACAGATGGTTGCCACAGACCAACTACTTATCTGCTGCTTCTTTGTCTGCTACTTCTTTGCTGCTTCTTGCCACTTCAAATCATCAAAGAACTACCGCTGACTAAACCCGAATGGTGTTGTCGGCTTGCATAACCTGCACTGGGCCAAAAAGTTGCCCTTGAACACTCCGTAAAGACTACAACCAATGGCCAACTAGCGCATACTTTCTGCATCTGCGTGGGAGGAAATAACTGTCTATACAAGCAGGTGGCAACAGTCAAACATTTGTTATTCAAAATGAAAACAGAATTGCAGGTATACAAACCATAAAGAAAGCAGCTCTTGCTTATCATTTTGAATATAAATCATGTTGATCAGTTAGTCTTAACTTTCTTCATTCCAGACGGCCATGTCGTTATGAAAATATCTGTGTATTGGAATGCTCAGACTGTGTGTGTCCTCTCGGCTTCTTCATATGCTTGTTTTTATCATTTTTATTTTTCTTCTTATGCACTGGTTTGCTAAACAGAACGGCCAATCAGAGTGATTTCTCTCACTGACTGCTCGACGCTGATTCAACCAGCTCAATCAGCCAGCAATTGCCGGCAACCGGTTACAACTAGTGCCAACGGTGTGTAACACACCGACAAAAACTGAATGAGACAGATGCTCAATGATGGCGTGTCTCTGAAAAGTCCTCTTCTAAGTTCAGATGCCTGCTGGTGTGAATTATTCTCAGACATCTGACAGCAGGATCTAACAGCATGTGATGTGAAATCCAATGTGATGTGTGATTATTAAAAGATGCTCTGTAAATTCTACACTATAGAAAGTAGATTGAATCTCTCTCTCAGTCTCGCTTATAATTTTGGCTTGGGACAATGTTTACAAGCGGCTATCTTTGAAATGGTCCTCTCCATCGTACACTTTTACACATGCTCTCTCTCTCCCTCTCATACACACAGATGTTCACCCTGACATTATATCCAGCACTCTAACACCTGCTCAACTATAATCACTACCATACTACCACAACTCAAAAATCTCTCACAGTTCAGATGACCACAGATTCTCCATCTGTTTTTTTTTTTTTCCTTGCAAAACTGCCTTCTGACTATAGGTGACCTTTGTCATTTGAATACTGTACTGACTACTGTACTGACTACACAAAATAGGAAATACATTAGAGAAAACATGATGGAATGACCATGGAGCAATCAACAAATAGCAATATGCTAAAGGCCTGTAAAACATAATGCTGCGGCTGCACAAATAATCATACATAAATCCTCTGTAAGCAGAGTTGCTAAGAAGGAGGGTGTCAGATAAAACCTCTGATTTGGTTTTCGCTTTGTCATTACCCACTTGCACCTTTTCACTATGCCTGGATCTTTATTACATGTGTGGACAGCAACTCTCTACCTCAAATGAACATGTGTACTGCATATCATCACAATATATTCAACACAAACAGCAAGTGACTGAGATAGCAATCCGTTTCGCTTCTTAAGTGCCATATTGAAGTTTATCCTTCATCTGCTACTTCGAGCCAGGAATTCTGTAGGTAAATTGATAAATTGATCAATTCATCTAACTAGACTGTGCATGAGAGAAGATTACGGCATTGCTTTCCACCAATGATAAACAGCCACAGAAAACACTCAGCTTAAACATAAAACAATGACAATGGTTGTCAACAAAGAGATGCAACTTTAATTTTAACGAAGCTGCGTGCTCATTAATAACAAGCTCACATATCACTTCATGATTCAAGTTCATATTAAAGTTAATATCTGGAAAATTTTGAAAATGCGTAATTTTCTTTTGTTTTGGCCACACGTGAAGTTTGGACACTCATCGGAAGGTAAGCCATTGCATCAAAATTGCATCAAAGCAGTTGGTAGCCAAAATGACTGTACTGCCTGGTGAGCTGGCGACAACTGCATTAGCATTTCTGCTAAAAGTGTATGCAATGTGCCATAGCTTTAGACAGAAAAAGAGAGAAAAACAAACGACAGATGTCCAAAGGATGTGGTTGAAGAGCAGAGAACAGTATGCTCATCCCATTCTGCAAACTAGTATGTCAGTGTATTTTTATGTGCATGCTACAGTCCACTAAGTGGACATCCATGACATTCTTGTTGCACCAAGAATTAGATTGAATTAGATTGTTGTTGTTTGTTTCTAGTCAAGACTTGGAGAAAGTTGTTCATGCTCTTATCACCAGCAAGGTGGATTATTGTAATGGACTCACTGGCCTTCCCCAAAAGACCATAAGACAGCTGCAGCTCATACAGAATGCTGCTGCCAGGATACTGAGCAGAACTAAAAAATCTTTACACTGGTTTCCAGTTACATTTAGAAGCCAACTTATTACTTGTTTATAAATCACTCAATGGCCTAGGACCTCAGTACATTGCAGCTATGCTCACTGAATATAAATCTAACAGATCACTCAGATCATTAGGATCAAGTCAGTTAGAAATACCAAAGGTATTATGCCACCCGTAGCTGGAACCAGCTTCCAGAAGAGATCAGATGTGCTCCAACAGCAGCCACACTGAAATCTAGACTCAAAACACATCGGTTTAACTGTGCATTTACTGAATGTCTGACTGATTCCACTTTATTTTATCGGTGTCCTTTTTTATTCTTTTAATTGTTTTTCCTATGCACTTTCTGAATTTTTTTATGATTCTTTTTTTATGATTCTGAATTACCATTGTGTATGCTGTATAAATTAACTTGCCTTGCCAGGCTTATGTAGCCCCGCCCCTTTTTAGCACTGCATTCATTGTGTTCTGTCTTCTGATTTGTATTTTCACAGCATGAAGGTAAGATCTTAAAGATTTATGAATGAACCACTCGTTTTGAAATCTTCCCAGTCTACTGGCATTTCTTATAACATTCGCTTCAAACATTAAAGGCATACATTAAATAAATACACTACACCAGGCAATTACTCCCCAGATCCCAAACAAACCGTTTCCATACCGGCGTGATGAATCCAATCTTCAACAAGATGGAACTGGATTAGATATTTTGACTGTTGCGATCCCAATCTGATTTATGACCTGTAACGCTGCCTGAATCATAATCATGCACTGTTCGTTGTTGGCCCCCCAACTAAGCCTGGTTTCTCCCAAGGTTTTTTTCTCCATTTTGTCACCTGTTAGAGTTTGGGTTCCTTGCCGCTGTCACCTTTTGGCTTGCTTAGTTGGAGAAACTTGATATTCAACAATGTTTTTTATCTGCCTGCATTGACACCATTGTATGTGAACTGAACTGAGCTGGATGATGACATCACTGTTTCCTCCAGAGCTGATGTATAGATGAATTAACTAAATTAATAACTATTGATTTTTACAAAGGGATGAATCAATACTGAATTTACAATCACACCATTTTCTTCTAGAGCTGCTGTGCAGCCACAATTATTTGCCACTTATCACTGTAAAGCTACATTGACACAATCTGCATTGTAAAAAGCGCTATATAAATAAAGGTTAAAAAAAAAAAGTACTCTTCACCAGCGATGCCATAGAAATATACAGAGCTACCGCAAAAACTGAAATTCAAACACAAAATTCTAAAGATGGCTACACACTTGTTTTTCTGATACATAAGGTCTATAGGGCTGCCCAGCAGTCTACTGTAGAAACATCAGTGCTTCTCAAACCTTTTCCAGAAGACCCCTCAACACCATATAGTACATTTTGTATGTCTCCCTTATCAGTTACACCCACCTCAGGTCTTGCAGTCTCTACTAACTAGCTGATGAGTTGAATCTGGTGAGTTAGATGAGAAAGACATCCAAAATGTGCAGTGGTAAGAGGTCTCCAGGAACAGTTTTTGAGGCAGTTTACAACAACAGATTATTATGCCTTTATTTTGCCAGGTAAACTTGAAATTAAATACTATTTTTAAAAAAGAAACCTAGCCAAAACGGCAGAGTAAGACATTAAGTCCACAACATACTGTACATAAAATAACTTACAAAACAATTAAATGGCCAAAGTTGCTAAGTCTTAAAGATATTCATTGCTAAGTCCTAAAGATACAAGTGATTTTATGTATTTTTAAAGAAATATTTCAAGAAAAAAAGGAGCTGAAAATCCAAAAAACGTTTTACAAACAAGCTCTATCATCATCCTAGGGACTAAAGCACATAATATACCATCAGACATCAGGTTATAGTACAGGTATAAACCAATTAATGCTTTATAAATAAAGATGTACTAATAATAGCCTTTGTATTTTCAGAGAAGGCCATTCAACTTACAATGACTACATTTACATGTGCACCAATAATGCAATTATTTGTCATAATCAGAGTAAGTTCTTAATCGCAGTAAGATGTTTACATGACATGAGCAGAACTAGGATGCAGCTTTCTGTTTGAGAAGCACCTAGTGTGTCAGTTAAGAGAGACATACAAAATATGCAGAATGGTGGGTCCCTAGGACCAGGATTTAAAAACACTGTTACACTAACTCATTAGTTTGCCCATTTATGCTGCTTTGTGGTCATGCTTCAATCATGACAGGTAGACTTTTCACATAGACTAGAGTTGTGAACCGAGAGCAATGTTGTACTTCTAGATTCACCCCCTATAAAACTCCACATTACAGGAGCTATTAGAACTATTAGAACTCAACAAGCTCACAAAAGGCAAACGAGATACTGTCTCCCTCGGAAACATTATCCTACTGGTCTCATTGTTAGACAGTTTTACTTTAGAAAATGGTGCTCAGGCCCTATTGTAATTGCTCAGTCAATTCTTCTCCTTCTCCGAAATGAATCGCATTTTTGAGGGCCTAAAAACTCATGAAACTTTGCACACGTGTCAGAAGTGGTGAAAAATTACGTCTGATATGGGTTTCAGAATTAGGTGTGGCAAAGTGGCTCAATAGCACCATATTTAAAATTTCAATTAAGCACCCTTCGCACTATGTTTCACATACAGGTATGGAATTTGTTAGACACATGTAACAGCCTAATACTTAGAAAAAGTCCTTGGGTGCAAAATCTGAAAACCCAACAGGAAATGAGATATTTTGAATTTTCTCTGCAAAATTTTTGCAGTTTTTGCCATTTCCACACGTACTTTAACAAACATCTACTAGAGATTTGATCAGATCAACATCATACCTGGTCAGTCTAATCTAAAGGCCTTTGTGATGTTGTGAAGATGTTGAGTTTTCGTTGAAGGATGTGTCTGTGGTGGCCTGACAAAATGTAATGTTTCTCCATGAAACAGGAAGTTGTTGTAACTCAGGCATACAATGTCCAAACCTCACATGTTTTATTAGAGTCCTGGCCTGAAGACCTCCCCTCCGTGCTTCCTGAAACAGTCATGAATGCGCATTTAAAATCATTCTTGTCGGTTATTGGCTGGAGCATGTTTATTATGATTCGTGGTCCAGGCTGCACCAGTTTGTTTTTATTGCCGTTTTCGGAGCTTGTGGCGACTACAGAGACATCATTTTTTTACAGTGTGTTCAGGGGACAGGCAGCTATCGAATAGTGAAGAGATGTTTGCTGTATGTGACAAAAAATGTTTTGGCCTAAAAACGCGTGACATCACTTAGAGCACCTTTAAGGCCTTAGTGATGTTAAATTGTGAAAATCTTGAGTTTTTGCTGAAGGGCGTGTCCATGGCGGCCTAAAAAATCATGATGTTTCGCCATGAAAGAGGAAGCTGTTGTAACTATAATTAACTTGTATATAACTTTATAACTTGCAATATTCAGTTAGTCATAGCGCCACCTGCTTTCAACATGCTTTACACTGTAATTCACTCCCAGAAACACATTTAAATATGCCATGAAGTACCAAACATGCTAGAAACACATTAAATCATGCAACACCTGGCTAAGTGCTATGCAGTTAATGCCACAAAACATGAAGTTGTTGTAACGGCATACAATGTCCGATCTGCTCCAAACTTCACGTTTGATAAATAATAGTCCTGGCCTAAAGACATCTACATGGCAACAGTTGGCAGCAGGAAGTGTTGCACGTCGAAATTACTTTGCAATATTTCTCCTGTATTTACTCGCTTACATGCATGTCACCCATTATTCACTGCTTTCCTAAGGCCACTGGGTGGTGGTGGCCCCGGGTGCGAGGGCCCTTTCATCACTGCTTGCAGCTTTAATTTCGTCATTAGATTTTCTTACTGCCCCCTTTGCTATGGACCAGATCTGAACCAGAGTGAGTGTGTTTTGCTATAGTAATCTTAAACAAGAGCCAATGTAAATTTTCCAAATCAAATATGTTTATGCCACTAACAACAGCTGTGGACAAATCTTTAGACATCAAAATTAGGGGGAGAAACAGCAAGGAAATAGCATTATGTCAGTTCATGTGCATGATGAAAGTGTCTTTTTTGGTAAAGGAATTTGAATAAAATGCAATAAAGCAAACAAGTCTGTAGTGCTTTTAGACGGTAAGAACATTAAATGCCTTCTGTCATCATTTTCTCGTGTCATTTTTTCAACCTGTTTGATTGTTTGGCATATACCCAAATACCTTTTTGTAGTGCCTCGCATACCCTAAGCCTGTTCACAGACACTAAATATGCCTCACTTTTTCGTCAACTGTCTGCTTAACTGTTCTTACATCATCTTTTATACTCTTTTTCAAACTACAAACACAGACCTTCTGACCTCTTGGCACATACAATTTTTTTTATTTTCCAACTTTACTGTATCTTCTGTTTTTTATTTTTATTGTCCTTTTACATCTTCCTCTTTGAGTAGTTCTTAAAAGAAACAGCCCAACTGTGAGTGTTGCCATCTAGAGGATTCACCAATTAGCAGTCAATTCTACGCATGCTCAGACGCCAAGTTCAGACACGCAAATGTGCGAAAGGCTACAAAATTTGTTCTGCATGCGCACAGTTCATGCAAACATCTATTCATTTTGGCAGACCTAGCTGATGGTGAAATTCGCTTCATGTGTGTGTGTGGGTGACAAGTATCAGTATCAGCCGTGCCACACAAAAAAATCTCCAGTTTTCTTAATATTAGTGGGACATTTTAAAGGATAGTATGATGCTCCTGAAATATTCTTTCAACTTAATTTTTATTAACAACTCAGCATTCTAGGAACATTGATTTATAACATTCCAAGAACATAAAATGTCCAGATTCTTTAATGTTAAAAATATCATTTAAAGGTTAGTATGATGTCCTGAAATGTTCTTTCAATTTAATTTCTATTAACAACTCAACAATCTACACAGTAAAATCAATCCCATGGAGAACTTGACGAGATGCACAGCAAAATCCTTAGTGTTAAATGAACATCAATGGACACTTCTGGTTAACAAGCAGAATCACAACAAGAACAGAAAAAAGTCAACTGCAAATAAAAGAACACAATAAAACAAAACAGCATTACTGTATTCACTTACTACAAACCAGATTACCTTTATTTCTTGCATTTATGAACAAATGTTTCTATAATAATCTTAGTATATGCCTACAAAATGTGCCTCATGTGACCCTGGCACAAAACCCAGTAAAGACCCAGTAAATCTTTGTAAACTTAATAATGTTCTCAAAAGGTTAGCTTAAAAATGTTATTTATACTTTGTTTGTAGAACGTTTTTTTTTGGAATGTTTTAGTTGGATGTTCATCTAAAGTTTGTAAAAAATTTACCAACTGGGATCGGTACTGAAATTGTAAAAATGTGATGCTTTGAGCACTGTTGATCGGATTCGTAAACACCTCTGACTGGCCTTTGTGTTGACGTGCTTATCAGATATGTCTGTAATTGGCTACAATGATCAACGCTTAAAAGATTTTGTAAATAGATATCAATGACGTTCTTTACCGAGCACTTATACAGACACTTATACACTCGGGAGCGTTTGAATAGATGCCTGCTTTCAAATGCTCCCACTCCTGCTTTCAAACGCTTTCAAACACTTCTGTACATTGATCAGTGTAGCCAATCACAGACATATCTAATGAGTGTGTGAACACAAAGGCCAGTCAGAGGTGTTTCTGAATCCACCCAACAAAGCTCAAGCTTTAATTTCAGTACCGACTTGGTATCGCGGTCGGTACTTTTGACAACACTAAACCTTAATCATCTGAGGTTAGTTATCATTCATTCATTAAGGGGCTGTTTACACTACACCATTTTTAACTAAATATGGAATCTTTTTATGTAGTTTGGCCATTCATTTACACGACAACGGCATTTTGGGGGCCTAAAAACAAAAATTTTGTTATAATTATATATATATATATATATATATATATATAAAAATATATATAACTTGTCTTAAAAATGGTTTAAGGTTGGATGCTAAACAGTTTTGTCATTAATGCATTTAAACATTGTGTTACCGCCCATTTGTGATACTACAGAGTGTTCTTCCAACAGTGTTGTGACGATCAGATATTCTGAAAAATAGGCCACGTTCACACAACAGCAGAATACTGTTGTCAGTCCTGTATTTGATTCCTTAATAAGGCTGCGTTTACACACAGTACGGTTATTTACGGAAGTGACAACCACATTCTATAACCAAACTCACACCCATACATTTTCAGGACTAACCGCATTCTCAGAAATTCCGCGCAGTGTGAATGGAACAGGACTGGACAACTAGTTGTCTGTCAGGTAATACAGTGCGAGAGAGCCGCTCTTCTAAGGTGTTTTATGTGTGGTTTCACTTTCTGTACCTTACAGCAACAGAGATATGAGTTGTGCATCATCTTAAGGTGTTAGATCCAGGCACTGTTCTCCACCGGAAGAACTCCTGTCAGTTTTGTTTCTTTTCGAACACAAGACGACGCAAAGGACGTTAAAGACTCCAGCTAGCATGTGTTTACATTGATGCTGCTGTTGGTTAATGAAGTTTGAATGGATGAACTTGCGGTTCAATTGGTCTCTTGTCATGTCAAAAGTGATGAGACTTACTAGTAAGAGAATACAGGCTTGACTCTCGCTGCACATTCATACATTTCCACTCACTACAAACCAGTTTGTGTTTATTATGTGTACAAAAGTTCTTATTGAGAATTAACAGGGGTTTAGCTAGGTAATTTCAATGATTTATTGAGAATAACTTTCATTTGAACTTTCATTTTTAGTTGGGCACTTGGCCCTTGACTTTTGGTAAATTTTGATCTCTTTCAGCATTAATAAAAAAAAGTTGCGTATGTTCTTCGGAAGCAAAGCATTTCTTTCTGATGTTTCAGTTTCGGTTTTAATGAAAAAAACATTGAATGTGAAAATAAAATGCATTCTTGATTTTAAACAGAATTATTAAGTGCAATAAACCACGAAAAAGATCTCAATATATTACTCGACTGACAAAATATCAAAAAGATAAAAATACCAAAAAGAACTATATTGTTATGATTAATATAGTAATTATTATTAATAAAAGAATTGGAGGAAAAGATGCATCGAAAAAAATCGCTTTATAATCAAATCGTTACTCTTTGAATCATAATCAATCTTGTGGCAAGTGAAGATTCACACCTCTATGGCCACGTTCACACTGTCAGTTTTTGGGATTGACAACCTCATTTACTTACAGATGTGAGTCTTGAAATTTCCCATTCACACAGCAATTTACAGTAGCGTCTGGAACACTGCTGTTTTTAAGTGTTCTTTTATTTGCAGTTGACTTTTTTTCTGTTCTTGTTGTTCCCAAGTGACTCTGCTTGTTAACAGCAGGTGTCCAGTAGTGTTCGTGTAACACTAAGGATTTTGCTGTGTATCATGTTGCTACAAAGCTCTCTGTGGGATTAAAACGTTTTTTGAGGAGGATTTTACTGAACATTTCAGGAACATCATACAAACCTTTAAATTATGTTCTATTAACATCAAAGAAACTGGACATTTTTATGTTCTTGGAATGCTTTCAAAAATGGATTCAAATTGTAAGGACATGGCATTTCTCATCCAGTGTGAAACCCTCTTTAGGCTTAGTTTGTTTTGCTAAAGTTGGAGGATATAATTGATCAACTGCCAAATTATCTAGTGTGTTGATGTTATGGTTAATTTTCATCTGCATTTGGTGGGTGTTAATTTTAGGACCTGATTGCATACCTTCAGAAAGACTATTTCCTAAAGTCCTATTTTGGCACTTGTTATCTATAGAAGTGCATGTATTGTGCATGCATTCTCCATGGGTACCCCAAAATTCAATAAATTGAACAAACAAACAAAAATTAAAAATCAACACAAAGATTTCTCTTATTAGATATTTCCCTGTTCATTTAACCTGTGGTCTCATTCATGCTTTAGTTCTTGTGCTTAATATAGAAATACAAAATTTGCTTTCCATGACTATCCTCTGCATTCAACTTCCAGTGAACAGCTTTCTGTATGTCAGGAAACAACAGAGTATATCATGGGGAAGTGTTAAAGGAACAAGAAGCAGGCTAAACGAAAGCAAGAAATGGTCATCCTTTATAGTAGCAGCTAGTGTTGTAGTACTCGAGACCGGTAAGTTACAACCAGGTAAAGTAAGTTACCTGGTTGCCTTAAAATTTTGAGTTCATTTAAATAAAAAACATTGAGTTAATACAATGAAGGTGATTGGTTTAATAAAGAGAAACTCTAAATATGATGTTATTTGAACCACATTCATTATCTAAGTTGATTTGACAAAAAAAAAAATGTTGTGATAAATCATGAAAATATTTTTTTTTACAGTGTATGGATACTGTAGAAGAAGGGCAATTGTGAAAAGTGTTTTCCTTCCAAATGCACATTCAGTGAGACAAAATATGTTATACTATTGCTGACTCTAGTTTGTGTGTCATTCATTATTGGTCCCCCTATCCCACTGGTGCTAGCAATAAAGTGCTATAGCCACCATAGGTAAAATTTGTTGGCACCACTTTCTTTTGTTAGCCCTGCAGGAAAGAAAGCCATAAATACAGGTAGCTTCACACACACACGTGTGCGCACACACCTACACACACAGAGAGAGAGAGAGAGAGAGAGAGAGAGAGAGAAAATAAGAACAAAACACAAAACTAACATCTGCCTTTATATTAAGATCTATAGACAATATGTGAATACAGCCATTTACAGTCTAAAAACCCTCACACAAATTGTCACAATAAAATATCTCTCATGATATAGGTGTTTTTTTTTTTTTGTAACATCCTCAAAAGAGTCTGTTCTGTCTTTCTGAAACATCACATACTTGCACACAATAACTACATGCTCACACCAGGAGACCAACAATAGCTTGAGTTGGCCTCTGTGAAGAATGTTTTTAAACAGAGCTTAAAACTACTAGACTGTCTGCAAAATGTTTATTTCTTTAATGCAACAGGCTCCATACTTTATCTACCCCCTGCCTGCTATGGCTGCCCCACTCACTAGAAAGAACAGCAGTCTGCCATAAAACTTTAGTTTCAACACTTGGCTCACTCACTCATCAGTGCATCAGATGAACTTTTGCATGCTGGCCCAGAAACAGCTCCAGCCAAGCTGCCTAATAAACTGTGCTAACTGAGGCCCCAGAAGACTCTGAAAGACCATCTAGTGGTTGCTAGAAAGAAAAAAAGTAATCTGAGGTTCTAATGATTTTTTTAACATGTAAAACACATGTTTGCAACCAATTGGACTATGAAAAAGTCAAAAGATTATGATGGAAAGCAGTCTGGCCCACAACATTCTTACCTTGTGCTGTGCAACTCCACCGACCGGCTTCATGTTCTGTCCAGCCAGAACCATGGACTTACATTCCACACAGGAGCCGATTGTTAACTGCTTGCCATTGTCAATTACCAGGGTCTGGCTGACCCTTGGAGCATAGAGGAACACAGGCAAGCGTTCAACGCACACCGCTTTCAGCCCAAGAGGTCTCTTCTTCTCTTTCCTGCAGAAGAAGCAGATGAACGTGTTGCAGTTATACTGGCGTGCCCAGGGGCTGCTGGACGGGCCTGATCCTGAGCCCTGACTCTCATGTTGGGTCCACTGGCCCAGCAGGTCATGGTAGCACAGTGCACAGGCAGACACAAGGCCTGTGGCATCAGCAGGGCGGGCACGGGGAGCGGGAGGGTGGACAGTTAGAAAAGGAAAAAAGGGTTCTCGCTCTCCACAACGCCCCGGAGGGTTAACGTGAAGCTGATACTCTGTTCCTCCAGAGAGTTCCTCCCCACACAAGTAACAGATGGAGGTGTGGCTTGAGGTTGTTATGGCAGTCTGAGAAGGGGTCAGCAGAGGTCCTCTGGGGGGGGATACCAAGACTCCTCCTCTTCCCATGGCCAGGTGGTATCTCTCAAGGAACGTGCTGACGGAAGTAATGAGCTCCTCACTAAGACAGAGGCAGTACTCTGCCCAGACCCCCTCCAAGATTCTGTGACATGCGACACAGCAGTGTACCTGTCCATTCCGTACACTCTGAGCATTAGGAGGGCATGGTAGCAGGTTTATGAATGGAAAATACATTGCACTGCGGGCTTTACTTGCACCAGCATGGGTGTATGCCGTCCTGACCTCTCGACCGCAGTCCTGCCCGCATAGGTAGCAGGCCTCCCTGTGGTTCTGTGGCATGGAGGGAAGAGGGTGGATTTTTGGTAATCCATCCACACATTCATTCATGGCAGGTGGAGAAAGAGGGGTAGCAGCACCAGTGTTGAGGGGCACTACATAGAGTCTCTGGAGAACAGGCACATCTGCTAGCTCGAACCCTCGCCACTGCTGCATGAGGGAGGAGTGGCAAGTGGTACAAACCAGAGTATATCCACCCAGGTTGAGTGGCACAGCACCGGGTGGAGGGGTGTGAAGCCACAGAAAAGGAAAGAATGGTTCACCGGACGCTCTCTCCTGCTTCTGCACAAACACTCTGAAGCGGCCTCCTGCTGAAAGCTTGCTTCCACAAATATAACAGACGCATTCGTCAGCAGAAAGACTGGAGTTACATTTGGCAGCTTGACGCCTCTCTACATCAAAGTGCGATGATGCTGCGCGCTCTCTCTCATCATCGCAGGTGATGTTGATCTCGCAGCTGTCAGACGCGTCCAAATCACCGGTGGACGCATGTATCCACTGCTTAGTGCACGTAATTATGCCGTTATCCTGCAGGGGTGTGCGCACAGATAGACTGTCATACTGCTGGACAGCCATGGACACCGATGAGTGCGATATGTGATTGATGATTTTAGTCGCACGCCGATCTGATTTAGGTACGTCCTGAGCTGTGTAAACTCTGGTCGGATATCGCGCTGACTCAGGACTGCTCTTAACACTCATTGCGCTCTTTCTACTGCCTTCTCTTGAAGCTTTATTAGACGCACGGAAACTTGTGGCATTATTGCTATTCATTACACACGCTGACAGGTCCAAGTCCTGCTCGGACAAGTCATTATCAGAGAATGAGGAAATGTCCGACTCATTGGCGTCATAATTACTAACGCTCATTCTCCGCTCAAGATCGTAGGTAATGTTCCGTAAATCGCACTGGTATGGTCTCTTGAGCCAGTACATGCGCTTCTCGATGGGCGTCCTGTTGCGCTCGAATGAGTTCCACTGTTCGCGCAGGAAGCAGTGGCACACGGCACACACCAGAGCGTCCCCATCCGGACTGATCTCCGGCGCGCCAGGAGCCGGGTCCTGGCCTTGCAGGAAAGGGAAAAATGGGCTATCCTTTTCTCGTTGGTATTTTACCTGTAAGCTCAGCTCTTTTCCCGGCGTCACTCCGCTTCCACAGATAAAGCAGTGGATGAAGAAAATCCCGTTGCGCTCGGGGATGCACACGCTGCCGGACAGAGCGCTCTCCTCCCCGGGCAAAGACGAAGCCATTCGCTGTAGCGCCTTGGAGGTCGGCGTGAGCTCCGGATCGTTCATAGTTCCATGCGCAACAGAACTTCAGAATCACAAGCAGCGTGATTTCAAATCCACTAACATTCTTTGTGCGTTTTCTCACATATGTAGCGCCATTGATCCCGCGGAAAAAAACTCGTTCACTCCGCAAACTCGCTTGGTCCGCCGATTTCTGATTTGTGTGTCAGTGTAACAATACAGAAAAGCACATTTGAGCCGTAGTCTGGAGTCACATCCTTATGAGGCGGTGTAATCCGTGTGCTGTTAGAGAGTAAAAAGTCTTATTGAAGTTGTCTGGCGAAGTTTCCTCACACTGTGACTGTGAGACGACTGAACTGAACACAGCGCCATCTCTCTCACTCACTCAGTGTCACACACGCACACACACACAAACACATTTATGTTTGTTTCACTATATAGTTAGGACATCTCATAGACTTCCATTGTTTTTATATTAGGTTAATGATATTTTATATCGCCTAACACGACCACTGCCACCAAACATAACCTGAGACCTGTGCAAAACACTATTTTTTAATAGCCTATATGATTTGGCCAATTCATAACCCAAGTCCCTTTTAAGTTTGGCTCACTAGCTGCAGTTCAACAGGTTTTACTAGCCTATATTAATGGGGTAATTTTTAATAACTATGACATCTCATAGACTTCTATAGTTTTTATATCGGGTAAATTATATTTTCTCCAGCCTAACCTGACCCCTACCCTACCCCTAAACAAGCAATAGATTTTAATATAAACATGATTTTGGCCACAGTTTTTACAATCACTTGTGTAATCAAGCTAGAGACAGGGTTGGGCAAAAATACATTAAAATGTATTTTAAAATAAAATACCAAATACCTTAATTTTAAATGTATCAAAATAAACTACAAAATACAGCATGTATCAAAATAAACTATTTTTGTATTTTAAAAATGCTAAAAAATACTTGGAGCATGGAATTTATCCACAAACCTTCCATCAATTAGCCTTTTTGATCTATCCCTTCACCATTACACTGACTCAGTTGATTAAGTAAACAATGTTTAATAGCAACAGCTTTTCTCTGCCTTAGTCATGGCAGAGTAAATAAATAAATAAATCTGTACATATAAATAAATCTGACACATGCAGCCAGTTAAAGGCACAATATGTTGGATTTTTAGATTAATATATCCAAAAACCACTAGAAAAGAGTTATATATTTTGTTGACTTGTGTATTTACATTATCCCAAATGTTTTAAAGAATGTTTAAATCCAAGGAAATAAGCAGTTTTAGCCAGGACACGGGCTGTGTCTGTGCGTCGCCTATCAATGACATCATACCCGCATTATCCTCGATTTCTGGTTTTATTTTGTATAAACCATGGAAACACCAAAGACGCTTTGGTATATTATGGTTTTTATTAGACTGGTGAGCAACTGTTTGGATGGAAACATTCATCGACAGAAAACGAATCATGTTATATAGTTCAACACAGTAATTCTTCTTGTTTCAACCTCGTTTTTTTTTTTTTTTTTTTGATCTACCGCAAGTACCATTTTTTTATCAGGACTAATATCGATCTAGCTTACTGCAGTGTGCAACAAGTGTCTCATAGCAGCCACCGAGTAAACGCACAGAGTAACATTATAACACCGTTCAACACACAAATGCATCTAATATGATAAAACGTAACGTTACAAACGTTTACGGAACAGTCGGGGTGTACACCCCCAATATTTGCATATGCCAGCCCATGATCAAGCCATTAGACAAGGACAGAACGTCTGGATGTGCACAGCTGAATCATCAGATTAAGTAAGCATGCAAGAACAATAGCGAAAAATAGCAGATGGAGCAATAATAACGGACATATACTTACATGATCTGATGTATGCAAGCAGCATGCATGACAAACATCTTGTAAAGATCCATTTTGAGGGTTATATTAGCTGTGTAAACTGTGTTTATTCTGTTCAAGGCAAGCGTGAGCTCCGGGGGAGGGGGAGCACGTGAATTAAAGGGACCGCAACCTATATATCGATGCATAGTTAATGATGCCCCAAAATAGGATTGAATTAAAAAAATGAATTAAAAAAAATATATGGGGTATTTTGAGCTGAAACTTCACAGACACATTCAGGGGACACCTTACACTTATATAACATCTTTTAAAAATAAGTTCTAGGGCACCTTTAATTAGAGTAATCTACAGAGCTTACATCTTGAGATTCAGTGTTTTGACAACCATATTCTTAATGAACTGAAAAAATAGTTGTGTACAAACTGTTTTGCACAAAATGTTTTAACACGTAATTTAGACACACACAAACATCAACATTCAGCATAAGAATCTCAACAATTGTGACAACAAAGCTCCATGTCACAATGCATGTCACCATAGTACAAAACGCATCCATGGCTCCCAGCATGCATTGCAGCATGAAATAATTATACATGATTATACATGAAATATATATTACATTTTCTTTGTGTGCTTTTATTTTTGCTGTTGTTTTGATGTGACCTCTTAATAGCTTGTTTTGTGAAGTGCAGAGTTGATCTGTTTATCTGAATATGCTGATTGTCACCATTGTTGAGATACACTGTATGCTGATTGTTGATTTTATGTGTGGTCCAGTCCAAAATAGCACATTTCATATGCTTTTATGGTCTTGTGAATTTACAATTTACCTTTGTGCGGAGTTGAAGTCCACGCTGTCATAGAATGGCCCATTTGTGAT